>NW_003303712.1:1148344-1151883 GCF_000142945.1 Phytophthora infestans T30-4 | reverse complement strand
CCCACAAACCCTAAACTCTAAACCCTAAACCCTAAACCCTAAACCCTAAACCCTAAACTCTAAACCTGAATCTAATTGCCCTAAATTGCCCTAAATTACCCTGTTTACCCTATATTACCCTGAATTACCCTAGCGGGTTTTTAAGCTTACTAATAAAATCATTCATTTTACTTATTCTATTTGTCATCCTCCCTATCCATTTCAATTTAAATAAGAATATTATACATGTATACGGTTCTTTTAGTACCACACATCTACAAATTTCTTGTTAATCTTTGCATTTCTTCTTAGAACATTTTTTCTCTTTAATACACTATAAACATATTCCCACTATCACAAAAAAAAAATCCACCTACACGAACTCTTTATTCAAATTATTTTATTTCACACGTTTCGTAATATGCACCACTCTATATAAAACACCTATACCATCGCAATTTCACTCAATTAGTAAATGTTTCTTAACTTCATTATGTGCATCGACTTGTATACTAACGGTAGATCGAACATTTTTTTGCGTCACGTGGCCCCATACCCAAGACAAAGTTTTTCAAAGTGTAGAGCAATGTGTAGCACGAAGAATTACATTCGCAGCGTCAAAAACCACGTCAGAACAGTGATGCTATGGTAAAAGTTCAATTTTCCATTCAAAACACCACCTCTTACTTACTAATTGTATAGTATGACTTTACCCATACATAGTACTATAGATGATACTACTTCGAACAAGTCTACGTCGATGCTCTACTTATACAAACTTCAATACAATCGCAATTTCGCTCAATTCAATGATTCTACCAAATTTCATGATGTGTATCGACTTGTATACTAGCGGTAGGTCGAATATGGTTTCGGCATCATATGGCACCATGCTCAACACAAGGTTTTCAAGGTGTAAAGCAATGTGTAGCACGACAAAGTACGTGTGGAACATGAAAAACCACGTCAGAACAGTGATTTTGTGGAAAAAGATCAGTTTTCCATTCAAAACACTTACGATTACTTACTATTTGTATGGTATGACTTTACGCATACTTAGTAGTATAAACGGTACAACTGCGAACAAGTCTACGTCTATGCACTACTCATATAAACTTTAATACAGTCACAATGTCTCTCAATTCAATGATTTTACCTAATTTCATGATGTGTATCGACTTGTATACTAGCGGTAGTTCGAATATGGTTTCGGCATCATATGGCACCACACTCAACACAAGTTGTTCAAGGTGTAGAGCACTGTGTAGCACGAAGAAGTACACGTGCAGCGTTAAAAACCACGTCAAAACGGTGATTTTGCGGTAAAAGATCGGTTTTCCATTCAAACACTAGCTCTTACTTTCTAATTGTAAAGTATGACTGTACCCATACTTAGTAGGATAGAGGGTACTACTTTGAACAAGTCTACGTCTATGCACTACTTATAAAATCTTCAATACAATCACAATTTTATTCAATTCCATAATTTTACCCAATTTCATGATGATTATCGACTTGTATACTAACGGTAGTTCGAATATGGTTTCGGCATCATATGGCACCATAATCAACACAAGGTTTGCAAGGTGTAGAGCAATGTGTAGCACCAAGAAGTACATTCACAGCGTTAAAAACCACGTCAAAACGGTGATTTTGCGGTAAAAGATCGGTTTTCCGCTCAAAACATCAACTCTTACTTACTAATTGTACAGTATGACTTCACCCATATATAGTAGTAAATAGGTTTCTATTTTGAACAAGTCTACATCTATGCACTGTTTATACAAACTTCAATACAATCACAATTTCATTCAATTCAATGATTTGACCCAATTTCATAATGTGTATCGACTTGTATACTAGCGGTAGTTCTAATATGGTGACGGCATCATATGGCACCATACTCAACACAAGTTTTTCGAAGTGTAGAGCAATGTGTAGCACGAAGAAGTACACGTGCAGCGTTAAAAACCACGTCAAAACGGTGATTTTGCGGTAAAAGATCGGTTTTCCATTCAAAACATCCTCTCTTACTTACTAATTGTAAAGTATGACTGTACCCATACTTAGTAGTATAGAGGGTACTACTTTGAACAAGTCTACGTCTATGCACTACTTATAAAATCTTCAATACAATCACAATTTTATTCAATTCCATAATTTTACCCAATTTCATGATGATTATCGACTTGTATACTAACGGTAGTTCGAATATGGTTTCGGCATCATATGGCACCATAATCAACACAAGGTTTTCAAGGTGTAGAGCAATGTGTAGCACCAAGAAGTACATTCACAGCGTTAAAACCCACGTCAAAACGGTGATTTTGCGGTAAAAGATCGGTTTTCCGCTCAAAACCTCAACTCTTACTTACTAATTGTACAGTATGACTTCACCCATATATAGTAGTAAATAAGTTTCTATTTTGAACAAGTCTACATCTATGCACTGTTTATACAAACTTCAATACAATCACAATTTCATTCAATTCAATGATTTGACCTCATTCCCATATGCGAAAGGTGTAAGCATCTGCAAAAATACGCGTGATTTCTAATAATGATTTCGCGCATTCTATGGTCACACTATCTCACAACAGAAATTTCACAGTGTAGAGACCATGTGTTAACCGCAAGAAGATAAATCTCGCAGCGTTTAAAAACCACGCACACAAACGTGATATTGCGGTAAAAGATTCGTTTTCCGTTTAAAACATCAACTCTTACTACTAATGTACAGTATGACTCACCCATATATTGTAGTTTAGATGGTACTACTTTGAACAAGTCTACGTCCATGCACTACTTATATAATCTTCAATACAATCACAATTTCACTCAATTCCATAATTTTACCCAATTTCATGATGATTATCGACTTGTATACTAGCGGTAGCTCATATATGGTTTCGGCATCATATGGCACCATACTCAACACAAGGTTTTCAAGGTGTAGAGCAATGTGTAGCACGAAGAAGTACACGCGCAGCGCTAAAAACCACGTCAAAACGGTTATTTTGCGGTAAAAGATCGGTTTTCCATTCAAAACACCCGCTCTTCCTTACTAATTGTACAGTATGACCTCACCCATATATAGTAGTTTAGATGGTACTACTTTGAACAAGTCTACGTCCATGCACTACTTATATAATCTTCAATACAATCACAATTTCACTCAATTCCATAATTTTACCCAATTTCATGATGATTATCGACTTGTATACTAGCGGTAGCTCATATATGGTTTCGGCATCATATGGCACCATACTCAACACAAGGTTTTCAAGGTGTAGAGCAATGTGTAGCACGAAGAAGTACACGCGCAGCGCTAAAAACCACGTCAAAACGGTTATTTTGCGGTAAAAGATCGGTTTTCATTCAAAACACCCGCTCTTCCTTACTAATTGTACAGTATGACTTCACCCATATATAGTAGTTTAGATGGTACTACTTTTGAACAAGTCTACGTCCATGCACTACTTTATATAATCTTCAATACAATCACCATTTGCACTCAATTCCATAATTTTACCCAATTTCATGATGATTATCGACTTGGA
>NW_003303712.1:1137726-1148244 GCF_000142945.1 Phytophthora infestans T30-4 | reverse complement strand
AAAATTCCAGCTATACCGCTTCAAAAACCACGTGTTTCGTGTATCACCAGAATGGACCGTCTTTAACACACACCGGGGTTATCCTCACTCACAAAAAACTCTGGGGAGTTTGAGGTTGTCCTCCGGCAGGACTGCCCTGACGTCGTCGACGCTTTTGATCGGGCACACCCACTGCCCCGCCGCTAGAACGCGGGGATGACAGGTCGGTGGCTGAGCTCAAGCTCCGACCAGTGGCTGTAGCAGCCGGCTCATAGAAATGAGCGGCGCTCGCAGCATGAGTAAGAGGTGGTGACGCCTCGTGGTGATCGGGACGGGGTCCCAGTGTTTGTGGGCGTGCTTTCGATTTAGCGAAGTCTAAGCCCAAGCGTCTCTCAAGACGAATATCAGTTTCAGAGAAACTTGCTCGAAGAGCATTGTAGGAGGGGAGCCGTCGAGCTCTTTCCACCCAGCTTCGAAATTGTGCTTCATAAGCACGCTGAAATTCCCCAGGGCTGAGAGCCACCGGAATGGTTCGCATAGAGGGAACTGGTAGGCGGTTGAGCTGCATTTGCAGGCGCGCCTGATACTCCTGAGGAGTTGTGACTTGTGGAGTCAGATATCGCTCTCGGAGCCGGTGCCGTTGCACTTGCTCATCAGCAGTTGAGGCCGCAGGCCCACACGTGTACGTGTTCAGCGGCTGCTGCGCCGTGAGGAGGGCCGCTTCGGCAGGGTTCCGCGGCTGAAAGCCGTAATCACGGCGTGACGTTAGAACAAGTGGTCGGAGCACAGGTCGGAAACAACTGCGAGTGCTGCTCATTGGACAACTGACGGCCTTCGGCCTCGTCCAGGTCATTCGTAATGACGTTGTGATCGCATCGATCTTCCTCGTCATACCGCGACGATAGCGGTGGCGCATCGCGCAGCGCGCGAGTCGTATTCGAACGTTCAGAGAACGGATGCGGTGTCCGCGGGTCCCTTCTTGTTTGAGATCGCGCCCCCGAGCGGCTAGACCTCACAGAGGAAGCCGGAGAAGACGCGGCACCAGTGTGTGACCTCGGAAAGGCTGGGTTGGAGTAGTCCTCACTACCCATGGGCTCGTCGTGGCCGACTTCGCCCTCTTCAAGTTCCAAGAACAGAACATCGTCCCCTCTGGGCGGCGCCCGCGGCTCTGACGAGCTTTAAGCTTTGCTCTCTTCTTGTTGACGGCCCATGGAGCGTTGACCGTGTCGACGGCGATACTCTTGGTGGTACTCCGCCACGGAAAGAGACGAAGATGCTCTTGGAGCAGTTGCGGAGCGCATTTGAGGGTCTGGGGCCGACGGGGAAGGGGCGGCGCGACGCGCTGGAGACGTTGGGCCGTGGGCCGGAGTGGAAGTGCCAGCATCAAGGATGCGAACGCGTTTGTGAGCTCGCGAGGCTGCAGAACGCAGAGGTGAGGTCTAGTGACCTCCGTCGTCTTGACAAGACGTGACCTCGCTGAGGAAAGTTTCGAGAACGGAATGTTCTCATCTTAGTGAGGGAGGGTTTAACGGGGTTACATGGTGTGGAACACACAGGGCACGGAGTACCCGGAGAGCTAACAAACTCTCAGAACATAAGCTGGAGAGTTACAATACTCTTAGTACATAGGCTGGAGAGTTAATAAGGTCTCTCAGTACGTTGGTTGAAAGCCACACGTTATGCATTTGATTAGGTTTAACTATGCTAGATAGTTAAATAGATACGTTTACCCCTAGGCGGCTTTGCCGCAATAATAGTAAATAAAACACTTGAGGGTTTGAAGCATAAAAGTTAAGGTATTAACTTTGATCCCTGGTCTTGGGCTGTAAGTGTCCTTTGAAAAAGGAACTTAGTATGAGAGACTCTTTAAGTCGAACGTCTTCCTCTGACGCTAAAGCTACGGCAGCCCTGCTGTATGCACTACTAATATAAATATCTATACAATCGCAATTTCACTCAATTCGATGATTCTACCCCATTTCATCACGTGTATCGACTTGTATTCTAACGGTATTTCAAATATGACTTTTGCATCTTATGACCTCTTACACAACACAAGTTTTCCTAAGTGTAGAGCAATGCGTAGCACGAAGAAGTACATGTGCAGCGTCAAAAACAACGTCAAAACATTGATTTTGTGATAAAAGCTCGGTTTTCCAATCAAAACACCAGCTTTGACTTACTAATTGTAAAGTATAACTTTACCCATACTTAGTACTTTACAGATTCTGAGAGGGGTATGCACCAGTTTGCATTAACGATAAAGGTAACACTGTCGACGCTGATCGTCACGAGAGTAGCGGGATTGCTGCTGAATAGTATCCTAAACGCGAGAAGCCTTTGCAGCTGTTGCAAGTTCGGTTTGACAGCCTCTTTTACTGATATGAATGCTCAGTAGAAGTAAAGTACACTCCATCGTGTAATGCGGGGAGTACCATAGCGAGCCAGTTGCTTGTTGAATCCCAGCTGATGACGTTGTTTTGCCGTGCTGTATGGTCTCGGACAAGCAAAGCATACCTATTTGAGGTTTGATTATGCTAAACGGAAGCTACAATCAACTGTGTTGACAGTAATTGTATTGAGAAGCAGACTACTCGATGAGCTTAAAAAAACTATGGTGTGTTCCCTTCGAAATAATTTGTTTAGATTCGAAAAAGTTGACTCGCGTTGAGAAATGTGTCATGAAATGATGTTCTTGACCTGTGCTATCTCCCGCGCTGGCTAGCTTTACAGGTATGTTGGACGCCTGACTGCATATTAGACGACATGTATACGAATATTTTATTTTAACAACAGCAACGACCAAAATGGGGTTGGTAAACGTGTGTAATTCTGTTTAAGTCGACAAATTCCGCAAGGATCGACCTTTTCGTTGTTCTAGTGCACAAATGGTATCGCTAAGAAGATGCAGGCAAATGCCAACATCATATTGACAATTATACTTTGAAGTATCTAGTCAATAGTATTCTGCGAAACGAAGTCAAACATGCTTCGGCTCGTTCGTTTTACCGACGATGAAGTCGCCGCTTAGCAGTGGGATGATCTTTCTAGGGCAAACTGGTGCAATCTCTCGCTTGTTGTCGGCGAATCCAACTCCTCATATTAGGTCACAGAACTTGAGCTTCTAGACTGTCGTCATCAGTAGTGTGGTGAAGTGCTTTTTCAGAAATAAGAGACTGGATATGACAAGGAGCCACTATCCCAGATTGGTGACAACACCTGGTGATTGGGGAGGATCTGGATTGCCCGGCATGGATCCGCGCTGCTCGAAGTGGATTGGGCCAAGGTAACGCGGCATCTTATATGGGTCGACGATGGATCTGGTATGGATAACATACGGGAAGGAAGGGTCCACCAAGTGGAGACTCGGGTTCATCCTCACCCAATTACACCTAGGGGGCATGGGATATACCATGGGCGGGTGAATCAAGTGTAGATCCTGTGGAGAAGGGACGGTAGCTGTCATCTGAAGGTGGATCTGGTATCAACGACAAACGAGAAGGCAAGATCCACCACGATATGTCTCAGATCCTACTCTTCCAAGTCCGGGCTCAAAGGGGTGGGGATCCCATATAGAGTGACCTGGGCCCACGATATGGGAATGGTGGGTGCAACGGATCTCAAACTTTCGTGGGGCGATGGGGATCACGGACAGTCGTAAAACAATATTGAAGATTTGAGAGCTTAGATCCATGATGAGCGTACACTTGCAGTGAGGTGGATCAAAGCGACCTGGATCAGGATGAGTGTACCCATAATATGGCGACCATAATGATTACGCCATGAATCCGGTGGGTCTGATGCTAATATAGCTGGGGTGATGGACCAAGGATAAAAAGGACATGCAGCCGATCCTGGTAGGGGATTTAGCAGGTAAAAGACATAGAAGGTATAAATCCAGGCAGGTATAGGCTTAACTATGAATCAGACCTCAATTTGCACAGTATCACGCAAGTGCCTTCCTGCCCTCAAGAATCGGAACTACATCGGTCGTACGAGCTCGGTGAAGGTTGGGAACTGCGAAACTAGTGTTGGTAGTGATAACTGGATAATACATTGGCCAGATCCTACAGCCTAGTGAGCTTTTCCTTTACACGTGCAGATCCGAAGGGTTGACCGGATTTACTACTTGGTCGGGTATACCTAAGAGGCTATCAGCTCTCAAGATCCCGTCACAGGAGGCGGCAAGTACGACGCAAAGGAACAAAGGCAAGGGAACATACCCGCAAGGAAACCCTACGGCCAGATCCCAGATCTAGGCCTGAACTCACCAAGCTCGAATATTCGCTTGGGATCCAGAAACTACTACGGACGCAGAGTGAAGATCTTACCACTACTGCTCCACCCCATTCCCACGTCTCGCCAAGACACCCTAGCTTCACCACTTGAACTCTTCGGAAGCTACCGAGAGAGCAAGATCCCTCCCTACCGACGGGTACACAAGGTAGGAAAGCTCAGCAGATCACGGATCATCGGGGGACCCCCTCCGTTAGTCGGTGTCTGGGCACTATTGGTAAGTTGGATCCAACAATATCGCAGATTTTGCTAATCCTGCTACACCACACTGGTGCGCGTGCCCGGTCTTTCGGTGACTTGGGGTTTCACCGTGAGTCCCAAGAAGATGTTCAAGTGAAGATTGAGCCAGGGGAAGAGGCGTCATCGGAGGTAGGACCGACGAAGACGCTGCTGAATGAAGCAAGTTCTGCGGACTGATGGAGTCCTGGGAGGAACTTTGTCGACGGAAGAGAGGTGGATTCGGATCCGGATCTAGAAGAGAAACCTCTCTATCCCCCCCCCCCAGGTCCCCACGGGGACCTCTGCGAATCTTGACTTGCGCCAAGATCCGCTAACAAACAAGGAAAAGTGAAGGCGAAACAGTATACATTTGCAGATTCACCGGTCAAGTCAACACTGTCCCTAAACTTAATCCCGCTAGTCGAAAAGACGAGAAAGAATACCGATACGAGTAAGACTACGCGGAAGAAAATGCAAGCCCCAGAGACGGAAGAAGATCGTGGGTATCCTGAATCCACGACAAATCGAAGATTCAAGGGAACCGGTGAGGGCACCGACGCAACGGCGAGCAAACTAGTGGCAGTTAAGGATCTTTTAAGTCTGCTTACGGATTCGGGCATCGTAGCTGGTGCGCTCGACGCGGCGGGTATCTTCAAGCTAGACTTAGATCTCGTAGTATCGGCGACGCGGGGCCTCTTCGTCAGAGTCAAGTCCATCACCGGAGTGAGGATGGGTCAGATACGTCTTCCGAGTTGTGACGCATGACCTTAGGTTCCTCCGGGGCGTCAATGCCGGAAGCGCGGGCAAGGATCCGGGGACAGGAGGCGCCCTCGAGTGTCAAGACTCGAAATCCAGGGCGCCATACCCGCGATCTGATACCATCCCTCCAGGATCGAGGCAGATCCAGCAAGAAGCCAGTGGGATTATCGTCGGATCGGGTCCAATCTAATCGTCTCACGAATCCTTCCCTGCCAGTAGACCATACTACGGCTACAGTGTCCCCCGACACCTCATCAGGTACTTTGCAACGGCACTATGAAGCTGTGACGTGTCGTTTCCTGGTCGAACAAGGTATGAGGGTGCCCAGGTCACAAACGCAAGTGTTCCATGACCATGGAGCACGAGACGTTGAAAAGGAGTCGGTGGAGGGAGACAACCCCCCCCCCGCCAGTGGCGGTAGCAGCCGCTGCAGCCGGGACGGATGGATCGTCTATGATCCAGAGGGTACGGATCTCATACAAATCGGATCTAAAGGGGTTCACGGGCAATGATCAAGACGAAGACCGTGCGCGAACATGGATCGGCAAAGTCAAGGCAGCCCTCATGAGAGATCAAGCGTCGGATGCCGAAAAGTGTCTGACATTTGCGGACTTGCTGGTGGGGCCAGCCAGAAATTGGTATCGACAGCTGGGCAGATCCACTAGGAACAAGTGGTCGGATTTGTTACGTAGTCTCCAAACGCAATACTGTGGATTGGGGGTGTCGGTAGCGCGACAATACTACCATGCTCGCCGCCGATCGGACGCGTCTCCGCTAGAGTATCTTCATCGGCTAAATGCGGCCGGTCGACGGGCCAAGTTGGAGATCAAGTATGGGGAATTCAAGGTACTACGGGAGCAGGTGGATCATTTTATCAAAACTTTGGGAGATGTGGATCTGGCCGACAGGTTGACCCTAATACGTCTTCCAGACGCCGATGAGCTCGAAGAAGTGATGCGGACTGTGGATCGCGCGAAACACCGCCAGAAGAAGGGGGCTGTCGGATCAGGCAAGTATCGCCAGAAGTCTCCGACACCCACGGCTCCAGCTCGACGCGTTCACGAATCTGGATCTGATGGTTCGGACTCCGATCCAGAGGAATATTGCAGAGTCAGTCTAACCGCTCCCAACGATCGTACGGCGAAGACTGGAGACAACGCCCGCACTAGCGATTTCTTACCCGGGGACCGTGGGTGTACAAATCCCGAACGCTCATGGACGGGACAGGACAAATCAGGTGATCGCAGTGTGGATCCTGGAAGCACCCAGAAGCTGGATGTTGGAAACATCTAGTTTGTGAGAAGTGTGGCATGAAGGGTCATTCCGGGGATCACTGTTTCTACGTGTGTAGGGGTTGCGGCGAGATCCACGATGCTGGAAAGTGCCCGACGGAGGAGTTCTACATCCAAATCCGCCAATGGTTCGATCCAACCAAGCACAGAAGAATGTTGCCCGAGGTGGCAGAGAATATGTTAAACTAGGACGCTCGCCGGGCTTGAATCCGGAGCGAGCCGAGCGCTCTATGTATTGCAGTTATGCATTTGTGAACGAGACGTCGCTAGATCCAGGCAATAGGCTCCTAAATCCAGTCAATAATACACGTGATCTACATGAAGTGTCAGATGCTAAGATCGCTAGCTTGCGCCAAGTGGACGAATTTGCCAGATCCGAAGTCTCTTCAATCCTGGATCTACAAAGGGGAGAAGCGCGCGGTTATTGGGAGAAACAGCAACACGGCCGATGGTTTGAGCCTACCAAGGGTGAGGTCATTGCAAATCCACCCAAGGTTTGTCAGGCCACTGGATCCCGTGGATCTGAAGATGTTGGATCTATGGATCTGCTGACACGGGAATCCCGTGGATACTGGAAGTACCATGCCCAGGAAAATGGTTCCGACAAGCCAAGGTAGGAGGCAAGGTCAACAGTGACAAAGCGATTCTACCCGAGGTGTCTATACTACACCTTTGCCAGTCCAAATCGGCGACAGTGTAAAGCAAAGTGGAACGTCCCGTAATAATTTTTTTAATTTTTGAAATTTATTTTTTTAGAAAAAGCCTGTCATGCAAAGTTGATTTGGTGTAGTGCAAAACTTTACGTGCCGTACTCCATAGGTTCGCTACGAATAGCTGCCTACACTGACAACGCACAGTGGCGCGCCATCTTGTTAACCAAGCGCAGATCCATACATGGCAAGCTATGCTCTGCAGCGTTTTCAAGCAGCTGCATCCGGCGCTCTGTTTTCTCTCCGTGTGGAGCAAGAAACATTTCGTCATAACTTAAGGCAAGATAAGCCTTAATGCGTGCTTTTAATACACTAAAACATTCTGCCGCACAGTAAAATAGACACAAATGTTAGTACATGTGCACGCTATAATTGTCTGTAAGACGTACCCTCAATCGGGTTACACATGGGGGAGTATGGCGCCAACCGCAACAGCTCCAAGTCCTCCTGCTCAGTAATCAGATCCTCAGTCTGGCTATGAGCAGGAGCGTTGTCTAAGACAATGACAACCGTCTTGCCAGCGAAGTGGTCGCGGTACACGTCGTGGCGCTTGACCGCCTCGTACACCGCGTCCACAAACGCAGCATTGACCTCCATTTTAATGCTGCCTCTCTGTTTAGCGTAGTGCACCAGGCCCACCTCAGGTGACACGGCGCATTGCAGCTGCAGGTTCGCTCCTTTGGAGGGCGGGAGTTTGACAACAGCACGCTGGCCAATTAGAGCTCGGCCCTGTGTACGTTTGCAATACAAATTAAAATTTGTTTCATCGTAATACACAATGAAAGACCCCTTGCGCTCATGAGCCAGCAATGCTTCACCAAACTCCTTCCTCTTTTCGATATTCACATCGTTGTTACATGTTTCTGGCTCAACTCGAATCTATGCAATAAACACTAGCCATTAGTACAATACAAATAAAATATAAATTAAAATAGAGCTTATTACCTGTTTCACAGTATACAACTTGTCACACAATTTCTTACTTATTGTGGAGGTCCTGACACGAACTCCAAAGTCGAAGTGCAGCATCTCCTGCATCTGCACGAGCGTGTATTGGCAGTTATCCTCCAGGTATTCTACGAGGGCCTCCTCCATCTCCGGCGTGCACTTAGTGCATGTCGCCCGCGCGCCGCCTCTCTTCTTGATGTCCGGGGTTCCTCGCTCGACGATAGTCCGAGCCGTTGTAGCTGGAATTCCGTTGCAATCGGCTACTAAGGCCCAGTCCTGCCCAGCCTTGTGTGCGTCGAGAACGCGTGTCCGGGCCGCGAGGCCATGCTTTGGTTCTGTTGGCATGATGCCAGAAGAAGCGGTTTTGATGCCGACCACCAGTTAGCTCTGCACTAAATCGCCATTGCTCTTAAGTCAATTTTTGAAAATAAAATTAAAAAATTTCTTTGTCACTTAAGTTACTTCACACCGCTTTGCTTTACACTGTCGCCGATTTGGACTGGCAAAGGTGTAGATATTGCCTTTGCTCGAAAGGTTGGGTGCCAAGTGGATGGGAGTCGAATCCAAGATTATGTTGGGATTGGTGAAGGCGTGTACCGTACGAATGGAAGAACGCGGATCAAGATCACGTTAGCAGGTTGTTTGGTATATTGGGGGGGGGGTTCAATATTTGGGTCGGGGGTCTCGCAGGTCAATATGCTATTCTTGGAATGGGTTTCATGGTACCAGTCGGGGTAAGGTTGGATCTGGCAGATGGGACACTGTGCTTCCCCGATGAAATGAGGATCCAGCTCAGTTGGTGACGACCGTGTTCGGGGCGAAGATGAGGATCACAAGGGCAGACAAAACGACCTGAATCGAGCCCGGGGAAACCTGGGAATTGCCAGATCGAATGAAATGGGTGGGACACGAGGAACCGTGGGTCACTCGAGGCGAGAAGTGGGTGCCTACAGTGATTTAAGGACCGGGTCGATCGCAGTACCTCCAAGCTACGAATATCAGCGACAAGATATTATTACTAGATCACTATGAGGAGATTGTGCAATGGCTGGCAAAGGATGGTATCCCCAGGCGACCTGGGTATGTGTCAGTTATATCTCGTCGCTATAGAGAATGCCAAAATTTGACGTATGAAGCGACAACCAAGACTGAACCCCTCGACGAGGTGATAGCCCCGGCGGAGCCGACCGGTTCCTTGGTGGACGGACCTTCATATCCAACTCCGCGGAAGATCCTACTGAGAGATCGTCGGATTGGGAACCAAGTGGTGGAGGCTGGATCCGAGGCAGCTGGAGATACCCAGAGCCGGTCCCCAGGTAACCAAGGGTCGGTGGGTGGGGATCGCAGGCTATTATAACCGGGCCGTTGGATCCTGCAGTTGGATCCGAACTTACCATTGGATAGAATGCCTGGATCCCTGTCGAAAGTGTCGACAATAGTTAAACGGGAGCCGTCGTGTGTAAACATCCCAGAAGATCAAGTTGATCCAAAAGCCACTCCCCCAGGTACCAGAATACCCGATTCAATGAAAACGGAAGGGCTGACTGAAGAGGGAAAATCGTGGTTCCTGGATCCAGTGGTAGATCCGACAAAGACGGAAGATGAACAGGTATGTTACCACGAAGGCGGGGATCTGCACGCCAAAGATCTTGGAGAAGGTATGGCGGTAATCGCAGAGGTGCCACTGACCACAGAGGAAGTCACGATTGACGAAATCCAGGTGGATCCGGGAGCGAACGAACCCGCGGGAGTGGACCGACTACGTCAGAAAATCTGGGAGAGCCGACATCTGCTAATTGGCAAACAGGTAATGCATTGCCACCGGCCGCGCGCGGAGTCAAATGTGACATTGATGTCGGCGACGCGAAGTCGATTGCTCAAAGGGTGCGGAAGGTGGCACCCCAGTTCCGAGAAAAACTGTCGTATCTGATTAAAGGTCTGCTGCAAGCCAAAATCATCCGTTTCTCAACCTCCCCGTGGGCGTCTCCTGCGGTGATCAATATTAAGAAGAACGGGGGTGGGTATACGTCTGTGTACTAATTATCGGATGCTTAACGGTCTGACCAGACTGATGGTGTACCCGATGCCTCTAATCAATGCGCTATTGGAAGATTTGGATAAATAACTCTGGTACTGCTCTTTAGACATGGCGAGTGGATTTTGGGTGGTGACTATGACGGATAGAGCTCGCGCAATCTCCGCATTCATCACACCACTGGGACTGTTCGAATGGAACCGGATGCCGTTCGGATTGAAGAACGCACCCCAGATCTATCAGCGTCTAATTGACAATGCCCTCTACGGATTTACGCGAA
>NW_003303712.1:1128480-1137498 GCF_000142945.1 Phytophthora infestans T30-4 | reverse complement strand
GGTGAAGAGTTATTGGGGAATGCGCAAGGTGGATTATTTGGCTCATCGAGTTCCAAGGAGGGCTTGAAAGGCAAATCCTAAAGATGTGTCTTCGTTGGCAGATTTGCCTTTGCAGCAGCTACGGGTGATCCAATCCTTCTTGGGCAGTTTAAATTATTACAGTCGGTTTATTGAGGATTATGCACTTTTCGCTGCAGTCCTCTATGAATTAAGAGAGGTGGACTTTGCTGCAATGGCAATTTCGGCTGCCCGGGCCAAGATCCAACGAGCTCTGGCCCTGGGAATCCTGGATCCACATGAGGATCCACATGGCACGACGTCGGGAGGCGACCTGAAGCAGGAACTGGATCCACCCCAGGACCAACTGGGAGAGGATCCGATCTGGACGGAGTTGACGGGGGGGGGGGGGTCTCAGACAAAGTGAAGCCCCGGTGGATCGGAGCTCACCATGCATTTCTGGAGCTAAGGCACAGGATTGCGACGACGCCCATCCTCCGCCATTTTGATCCAGAACGCCAGCCTACGGTGATAGTCTATGCCAGCGATTGGGCGATCTCGGCAGTTTTGGCTCAAGAGCATGAGGGTATTTGTCATCCAGTCATCTTCGTCAGCCAAACGCTAAAGCCTAACGAATTGAAATACGGAGCCGTGGAAGGAGATACAGACACTTCTACGGGTGTTGGATCTCAATTATAATCTGCTAGTGGGGAGATCCTACCGGATCTTGACTCGACATTCCACGCTCATCTGGTTGCTTAAGTCGGCCGGTCTGCAAGGACGGTTGGTACAATGAGCAGCCCTATTTTCAACATGGACACTGGAGATCGTTAAATGTTCGAAAGGAGAAGACGAGATCCTAGGGATTTTGGCCGCGAACATCACGCCCAGAGCCAACATGGACGAATCACTGACTAGGATCGCACCTAAGAAAGAGCCCAAACGGCGAACTCAGATCCCGATCCCGACGGTGCAAGTGGATGAAGATCTATACGTTCTGAGTTTCGATGGATCCGCCCGCGTGCGATGCGAAGGAGGGGCTTACTGCGCAATTCTATGGAGACTGCCCGAATGGGAAGTGGTAAGGGCCAGATCCACGTACGCGGAAGGCCTTCCCGTTAATGAAGCGGAGTACAACGGACTCCTGTTGGGGTTAGATCTACTAAAAGATGAAGACCCGAAAAGTTGGTGATATGTGAAGGCTCAATTTTGGTAATCAGACAGGTGCGAGATGAAATCGACCGCAAAGCCCCTGCATTCAAGTTGTTACGTCAGAAGATGATGGCTCACCTGCGTGGGTGAATAAATCGCGAGCTATTACGTGTCAAGCGAGATTGGAATACAAGTGCGGACAGCTTGGCAAGTGCCGCTCTACGCAATCAATGTGGGGTCGAGGTGGAGAGAGAGGTCGAGCGCCAGGATCTCGTCACATTGAACCGACTATATGAAGCGGTGGTGGTTGGATCCGCGAAGCGGACGGTCCAGGTCATGGCTGTCACTAGATCCAGAGGAAGGATTAGATCTAGTACCCAGACCCTCGATGAAGCGTATGCAAAAGAGTCCGTATTAAGCGGATTCTCAAAGCACAAAACGAAGAAACATGGATCTTGGGACTAAAGGAGTATCTGATGGGAGATGTAAGGGACCTGAGTCGAGAAGACGCCGAATCCTACAGTATTATCGCTACGGATTATGCAATGGATCTAAACGACTTACTCTTCTTGTGCCCCCTACGAAACGAGCAGTGGGGATCGAGACGGCTTGATGAGATTAATGTTGCCAGAAACCTTGCAGCAGGACGTCCTGCATCCCTATCACGCTAGCTTAGAAAGAGGCCATCAGGGAATCGGTCGGACTTACCAACGGTTCCGAGAGTGTTTCCAGTGGAGGGGGCCGTTCAAGAGTGTGTAACGATATGTCGGTGAATACGTGGATTGTGAGACAGGCAAAGGCAGACCCACAATCGAGAAGAGTCTCCAGCTAACGTCCAGGCGACTTACCTGTTCCAAATCATAGCAATGGATCACATCTCCTCACTACCCAAGTCGTTCAAGGGAACACCGAGTTGTTGATCTGGGTGGATCTGTTCATCGGATACGTGATAGACAGGGCTAGCGCGTTCAGAGCTGCACAGACCATCGTCGAATCGTACGAGGAGTGTGTCATTCGAAGATTAGGCGCTAGTGAGGTGATTTGTCATGATCGGGAGCCAGGTTTCATGTCCGATTTCTTATGAGCCTTCGACAGGATCATTGGGCAAAGACAACGGGCAACTATGGCATATCGTCCTCAAGCCAATGGATCTGCCGAACGCATGGTACAGACGATCACAAGGGCGCTCAAGATGTATGTCCAGGATTGGATCAGTGGGACTGGGATGAGTATGCAGAGTGACTCACCTTTGCAATGAATACTGCACAGGACAGGATACGAGGCGATACCTCGTTCTACTCGGTACATGGATGGTATCCTAGATCCACTTTGAAAGCGGTCATTCCAGTGGGTAGAACCAAGAGGAGAAACCGAAACTCAAGACGATGGCGATACCAGGTCGAGAAATACTACCGGCAAGCCAGATCCCAAGAGAACGAACGGCTGCGAAGTGCGATACAGGGTCGAGCGGACCGACACAGCGAAGATGCCCGTCCACATCTAATCCAAGTGGGATCGCAGGTGTGGCTTTATTTGGATCGAGTGAAAGAAGGATACGCCCGCAAATTGGTCCATCTATGGCATGGACCGTTCCGGGTGAGCGAGAAGATTGGAGAACATGCGGTAAAGCTGGAAACGGCAGGTACCGAATATCGCCTGTTCCCTGTAGTACACGTATCCCAAGCTGAAGTTGGTCAAAGAATACCCGGATCGGCCGCAGATCCGTCTTTCGGTGGATGAATCCGACCGGGTGGATTTCGACGAAGTCCTTCTATCGGAAGATAGCTGGAATGTAGAGCTGGAAGCAGACGAGTTCGAAGTCGAGAAGATCGCCGTCATGAGATCAGAGAAACGGACCAGATACGGACGAATTTAGCGTGAATTTCTGCTATATTGGCGAGGATATGACGAACCCAACTGGGTAGACGAGACAGATCTGAGCTGTGGGACATTACTCTATGATTTCTTGCGGAATCGTACGAATCGGAATCGATTTGGCGTGATGCAGTCTCACGAGGAGGAATAAGGAGAGAACCCATGGGTGTGAGCCGGTCATATCGATGGGAGAATGAAGAAGAACCCACAGGTGGGGTGTGGGCCAGGAGGAGGAGGATCACTCATGTTAGCTGGTCACATAAGAGGAAAAGAGAAGAAGGGTCCACAGGAAAGGTGTGGATCAGGAGGAAGGGGTAGATGTTTTATACATAAAGAGTGACGTTTGCACGTGCAAACCTTATGAGGTGGATCCGACTAGGATCCAAGCGCGGATCCGGTTTAGATCCCAGGGTGAGTCCGGCTCAGATCCAGAGGTTGACCTAGATCCAGATACGGATTTGGCTTAGACCCCAAGGTTTATCTAGCCCAGACCCAGGTGTACGTCGAAAAGGTGGATCTAGTCCAGATCTTGGTGTACGCTGAGGATCTGACATGACCTCAATCAGACAAACGAATGTTAGGGAAGACGCAATAAAGTAACGAGGCGTAGCTTATACAAACAGGCTAGATCGATCCAGTTTCCAGCAGCTAATTACTACTACTAGACGGGTCCACAAAGACTGGAGTTAGAGGCGTGGCATGGAGGAGTGGTATGGATCAGGTAGTCTTAGGCCGAACGTTGAAGAACTTTCCCACCAGACGTGAAATCCGGTGTGCTGGATGTTGGCTGGGATCCCCCCGAAATAGGTTGCGCCAAGGTCCTGCTAGGTCAATCTCTAACAAATCCTCCAATAAACGCGCTGGTTCGGGGCCGGGAAGGTTGGGTCTTCCAAGCTAGCTCGACGAGACACGGATCCCGGGCCCTCCTCTGACCTCTGAGTCTTCAGAGTCCTCATCATCGTCATCATCGTCGTCAGAACTGAACGAGAAATGACCCGCTGAGATGGTACGTTTCAAAGAAGAGCGGATAGGAGGTCCCGAGCCGACGGACCAGTCGGATCCATCATCCTCGTCGCCTTTCGAGCCGTCGAGTCCACAGCCGGTAGGAATGGGACGTTTGGCTTTTGCCTTACCGGACCAGATCCCACAAATTGAGATCCAGTCGAGGCTTGTCGGGAGACGGTAGACACCGCCACAGAGGGTCCAGCAGTAGATCCCGACTGAGCCGAGACAGACACGGCCGTGGACGCTACTAGACCAGCCGTTGAAGAGACAGGTACCGTAGATCCAGGCGACGAAACCGCCTTGGACGATGTCGTGGTAGCGGATCCAAATTCTGATACTACTTAATAGGCGGACGTGTTGCCGACAAGGGCGTAGGATAAGGTTTTACGTAGAGCGGGAAAATAACAACACAACATGAGAGGTGTAAATTATGGCTAATTTAAATTAATCCCATAAAGAAACGTTAAGAAATTAGAGCCTAATTGACGTTTAATCATCCTGGAATCATCGTTAAAGTATCAAATAAAAAACGTCGCCGTCAGCAACAACAACAGCAAGGCGTCTTGCGACGCACCGTTTGATCCAAATGCTTTAACCGTAACTAGCACAGATAGGAGTGTCTAATGACTATAATTGAATCCGCTTAAATAAACATACCTCAATGTGTTACAGTTTGAATATGTTTTACCTTAAAGTAGCTTTCATTGAGTTTGGTGGTTACGAATTAAAATCTAGTCTAAAACGGATGAATTTCTCGTGTGTCCCTAAAAACGGATGATTTTGGAGTGTTTTCAAATCTTTAGAATGAATCTCTAGTGTGTTTTTTCGAGTTTAAATAAAATGTATACCGTCTGGATAATGAAAAAGTATAGATATGTATATCTGGACGAGTGGCCGGCCGTGGCGGCACTTATTAATACTGTACTAATTGCTATTCTCGCCGTAATGCACAGCGGCTCTACGGTAGTGTGTTGTGAATCGCACTCACTCCAAGACCACACGCTCTCAGCAAACAACAAAGAAAAAGATTGATTGATTTTCACCTTGGCACTTTCTCGCCCCGTCCTTTTTATTCTCGCCGCTTCGCAGACAACGGTCTGATACCTGCTCCATTGTTCAACTACAAGGGCCGCAGACTTACACTTCAACACTTATTAATACTGTACTAATTGCTATTCTCGTCAGAATGCATAGAGGGCTCTACGGTAGTGCCTACTATTAATAGTCACTGCACACGACGACGACTCGTCAGTCACATGTTTGTCGAAATCGACTATTCCCGACAAGTGCTCGAGAATGGCGTGTTATAAGGCTTCTATAGAAAAGTTTACGAAATCAAATAGTAGGCAACTATTCATCATTTGAGCGTACGTCTAAAGCCATCTCGTCACGACAGGGCACGTAACGCTATTACACTACTGCCACCTGGCTCTCACTTTGTGCGCTCCAAAGGACGCCAGACATTTGTGTACAGGTGCACGTTTCACCTGGAGTGCGAGAAGGATGCCAGAAGAGCCAAATGGAGGCGCAGGAGCTTGCAGAATGGTCGACAATCACCGTCTCGGGATTGCCATTATGTCTACCAGCTAGTATGTTACGCCCACTGAGTGTTGCGGCCTCCTTCATTAGATGTCATCGTGCTATAGTAGCAGTCAGGTTTGATTTCCCTTCAACTCACAGTACATTCATTATATAGTATACATGTGTCTACACTAGGTGATCATCCGTTTTTTTTGCATGCACAAGGTACTCATCCGTTTTTGTATAAACCTAGACGCTCATCCCTTTTACACTAGAATTTAATCTTTTCTTCATTGTGCTACAGTAGCAGTCAGGTTTGATTTTCCTTCAACTCACAGTACATTCATTATAGTATACATGTGTCTACACTAGGTGATCATCCGTTTTTCCGCATGCACAAGGTACTGTGGTTTTGGATGGAAGATAAAGATATACAGTATTCTGCGTGAATAGCGAACGCCTGATATATATGCCAATCTGTAGTGTATTAAACGACATTGCTCAAAGCGGTTTGGAGCGAAAAACAGCCTTATCGATATAAGTTAACAAAGCAAGTAATAGATGCTGTAATGGGCCCAACTCCAATTACATAAGTAGGTAGATATTTCTTTTGTTATTACATAAGTAGGTAAAGTGGCACACGGGTAGCGTGTGCCAAGGTGTCATCATCTGATTGGTTGATAGTGAGGAGCCAGACTCACTTATTGACCAATCAGATACAGACATGTGTTTGAGTGGTTCACACGAGGCCAGGGGTAGCCGCCCTGGTCCTAAATAAATCAGAGTTGAATTTGACACAAACCTAAGACTTGGTTTTACTATTGCGAGCTTCCTCCACACTATAGTGTAAGCTAGTGACGGTATCTCTTACCCCGTTATACCTGGTAGCACTTTGTAGTCCTTCCAACGACCAAGTCTACGATGAGCCAAGTCCAGATCTCCGGGGCAACCCTGGAGCATGCTGCATTCCCCCATCTCACTCGCGTGAAGTGGGAAGCGCTTCACCGCCTCGTGGCGGTGTCCGGAGATGCCGTTGTCGCATCTCTGCTGAGCTCAGCGACGCCCGACCAGCAACGTCTTGCAGCACAAGGGTTTATGGAACGCGAGCTCGCCAATGCGAATCGGCGGGTGTCAACTCCCTCGCGTTCATCCCAGAATGACGTCGTCAAGATGGAGACGTCTACGTATTCTGGCGCCGGTGAAAACCGGCTCCCGCTAAACCGGTGGTTCCGCGAGATCGACATCGCTATCGCTATCGCCTCGCGACGCGACGCATCGAAGCGTCATCCGCCAAGATGAACTTCCTCCTCTCCCGGTTAACCGGGAAGGCCAAAGAATGGGCCCTTGGGAAGCTTGTTGTCGACCCCGAGGCTTTCCCGACTCTGGGAGCTCTCCAGAGCGACTTGCGCCTCGCGTTCGAGCCCCCGCAAGATGAGTCTCGCGTTCGCGCAGAGTTCTTCGCTCTTCGGCAAGGGCAGACGTCCATGCATGATTACGTCCAGAAGACGCGACATCTGGCGTCATGCATCGTGACCAAGCCAATCGACATGGTCTCGCAAGTCCACGTATTTGTGTTCGGCATGCGCGAGGGCATGACCCGCTACTGCCTCACCAGAGCTGAGCCCTCCTCTCTCGAGCAGGCATTTGCACTCGCCATTCGCGAGGATTACATGGTCGCTGCATCGTACGCCGCAGCCATACCTGCGGAAGCCCGAGAGTCTACCCCCGAGCCCATGGAGATCGACGCCATCAACGCGTCGAGCGATCGACGTCGCGGGTCCTACCGCGGCAGCGCTGGGCGAAGCAATCGTTCCCTCATTTGCTTCCGCTGTGGGAAGAAGGGTCACCGCGCGGCGGAGTGCCGCGCGCCAGCTCCCGTCGTCTCTCACGTCGATGCGGAACACTCCTCGGTCGCTCATTCAAAAAACGACCAAGACTAGTAGGTGCGGGGCGCCCTACTGGCTTTAACGAAGGACCGGGCCCTCCGGTGGCAGCCCAACCTTCGAGCCCTCCCGTGCTCCAAGCACACACCAATGCCACCACTACGCCGGGCAACTCGAGACTGATCATTGTCAGCCTCCACGTCACCGGTGCCCGGCGACCACTGCGCGCGCTCCTTGACTTAGGTGTGACCAACAACTTCTTTCGCGCGTCGTGTTTGCTGGTACTACCCAAGAACGTCCGCGTCCGGAATTGTCCGGGCGAGATTCAAGTCAAACTCGCCGATGGTAAGGCTCACCGCGTTGCGCGGCGTGCCGTGTCCTTGTCGTACACGTTCAACGGCTTCCGTAGCAAGGACGACTTCTTGGTGATCGAGATGAACTACGCGTTTGACTGCATCCTGGGCATCCCTTGGCTTGCGCGATATCAGCCAGAGATTGACGGGCTGGCCCAATCAGTCAAGCGTCGACGTGGATTCGACGTGAGCGAGGTCTTCACACACCTCTTGGTGGCGCCAAGAGACTGGCCCCACGTCACAGTCGTGGGCAAAACAGCAACGACACAGGCAGTGCACAGAGCGAGCGATGGCCCTCTCTGCATGGCTTGTGCTACGTTGTTGGACGAAGAGCCCTCGCGGCTTCGCGAGGTAGATGATGAGGTGGTTGAGCAGAGGCTCCCACAGTACAAGATGGTGGTCGAGCAGGGGCTCCCACAACACGAGATGATGGTCGAGCAGGGGCTCCCACAATAAGAGACAGTGGTCGAGCAGGGGCTCCCACACAACGAGACGGCGGTCGAGCAGAGGTTCCCGCCGAACGATCCGGCGGTCGAGCAGATTAAGCTCCCGTCAAACGATGCCGCGGTTGAGCAGGGGCTCCCGCGTGTTCCCGGCCCGGTTGAGTACGGTCTCCCGCGCCTAGAGGAGGGTGATGCACCGTCGAGTAGTAGTGAGTCAGACTCGAGCGTAAGCTCGAGGAAGTCGAAGAAGAAGTCGAAGAGACGACGCCTGAAACCTCGTCGAGACTCCACGACCAGCAATAGCCCGCCGATGGAATCGGTCAGCGCGCTGGAGTACGTGGAAGGAGGCCCGAATCGGTCGCGTACTATCGCAATCGCGAGTCCGCCGCGCGAAGCGGCGGCGATCACACGCCTTTCAGGCTTGTCCTGGAAGAACTTTCTTCGAGACCTCAAGGCTGGAGACGTCGAGCAAGTATGCTTGGTCACCGAGGGAGCCTCGGCGGATGGGTCAGCAAATGCGGTCGCAACGGACAGTGTACGTTCACGCCCGCTAGGCGCTGAACCTAAATCAGCTCGAGAGGAACGATTCCAAACACAATCCTGGGATGCCTTGCGGGAGTCAGCGAATCCCGTATACGACACCGCCTGCGAGTACGCCGACGTATTCCCGGATGAGATCCCCGCCGAGCTACCGGCGGATCGTGGGGTTCAGCATGAGATCGACCTCGCGCCAGGTACGAGAGTACTGCGTCACCAGACAATGGCCACTTCCTCGTGATCGCTGAAAGC
>NW_003303712.1:1125873-1128380 GCF_000142945.1 Phytophthora infestans T30-4 | reverse complement strand
TCCCGGACACATCCGGGATCAGCATCAACAGAGATTTACACAAGAACGACCGTAGTCGAGTCCGAACCATCACTTGATCTGAGCAAAGTTACACAAGATAATATGCAAACCCTTCATGTACACAATCGCAGCAGCGGATTCTTCATCAGCTCGGAAACCTAGGCAACACTCGAGAGCTTGGTAACAACTGCGGTTAGATCTGACGGGCCGTTCGCTCCTGATTTAAGCAAAGACAATCATTCAGCTGGACTACGTGTGGCCTATCTGGGCTGCCTCTATTGAGCAGAAAACGTACTCGTGTGTACCTGCCAAACGGCCGTACAGACTATTACGGAGATTGGAAGCAATCATCTTAATTCGAGTCATTTAGTTCAACGAAATCCAAAGGCTACTTTTGGCTGACCCATCTCTACCTCGTAAGATGACCTAGCTCATCCACCCAGTCAACCAGTCCTGGGAGGCCTTGTGTGAGTCAGCGAATCCCGTATACGACACCGCCTGCGAGTACGTCTACGTCTTCCCGGATGAGATCCCCGCCGAGCTACCGGCGGATCGTGGGGTTCAGCATGAGATCGACCTCGCGCCAGGTACGAAGTACTGCGTCACCAGACAATGGCCACTTCCTAATGATCAAGTGAAAGCGAGCGATGACTTCTTCGAGGGCCGCCGAAAGGCGGGTCACGTGCGTGAGAGTACCTCTCCCCATTTCAGTCCAACGTTCTGTGTGAAGAAAGCTATAGGGGGATGGCGTATCGTTCACGCATTCAACAAGTTGAATGATGCCACCATCCCCGCGCAGACTCCGATCCCTCGGAAGGCCATGGTACTGGACTCCATGGCTGGCAGCGTCATCTACAGCGCCATCGACCTGACCGATGGATTCTATCAGATCCTGATGAGAAAATCTGATGTGCCTCTCACCGCCGTAAGTACACCGAGCGGGATGCTCTGGGAGTGGCTCGTGATACCACAGGGCCTCAAGAACGCGCCTGCCACCTTCAATCGCATGATCTCCCATGTGCTTCGCCCGCTTCGAAACTTCGCGCCGAGCTACTTCGACGACATCTTCGTGCACAGCCGCGCTGAGGGCAGCCTCAGTGCCGTGGACGTACATCTGAAACACCTGAGACAAGTCTTCCAGGTGATGCAAGAGAACAAGCTCTACGCAAACCTGAAGAAATGTGTCTTCTGCGCACCGGAGATTCCGGTGTTGGGATGCTACGTGAGCAAGAACGGTGTGCGCGCGGATCCCGAGAAGGTATCGTCTATCTGTGCTTGGCCAACGCCGACAAGCCCCACTGAGTTCCGTCAGTGGCTTGGCATGGCCAATTACTTGCACAAGTGCACGAAGAATTACGCTGGGTTGATCCAGCCGCTGTCCGCGCTGCTGAAGAAGGACGTGATCTGGGAGTGGAAATCGGACCACCAAGCTGCATTCGACTCGGTGAAGAAGAGCTTGGCGTCTGCGCCGATCCTGAAGCTTGCTGATGACTCAAAGCCATTACACGTCGTCTGCGACGCGAGCGATTTTGCCATCGGCTGTGCGCTGATGCAGTTCGATGATGACGAACACGAGCGCGTTATCAGCTATCAGTCGCGCCAACTGAAGCCAGCCGAGAAGAATTACCCAGTCCACGACAAGGAGCTCCTGGCAATGCGGTACGCTCTGATCAAATTCAGAGTGTACTTGCTCGGTGAACAGTCATTTGCGGCTTACACTGATCACGCATCGCTGCGGACAGCGATGAAGAGCCCTCACTTGTCGCAACGGATGGCCCGTTGGCTGTCCTTCTTCTCCGAGTACAACTTCGTTGTTCACTACAAGCCGGGCAAGAATAACATTCTCGCCGGCGCGCTGTCTCGGCGTCCGGACTACGATCCCCGTGAAGCGCTAGGACATCAGCTGGCTGATGAGGACGACGAAGAATGTGCGGTCTGCGTGTCGTCAGGCATCAACTTGACGTTGACCACGCCCACGCTCCCGCTGGGCGACAAGATTGCCACAGCGTACGATGATGACCCTATATACGGTGCCATCATGAAGCACCTGCGTGCTCCTAGTAGTGACACGCTAAGTGCCCTGTCAAAGACCACGCGGAATCAGATCGATCGATATCGACTGGACGGCAATCTGCTCAAGTACAGCATCGACAGGTTCGATGGACCTCGAGTCGTCGTCCCAAACGACGCTGATCTACGTGCGCGCATAATCCACGAGTATCATGACACCCCGACTGGAGGACATCTCGGTCGCGAGAGGACGTACGCGGCTCTGTCGAGAGACTTCTATTGGACGCACATGTACAAGTGGGTACGCAAGTGGGTCCGCACATGTGAAACTTGCCAGCGAGTCAAACCGTCTTCAACGTCTCAGGCCCCATTGCGCCCTCTTCCGGTCGCCACGGAAGCCTGGCGCTCCATTTCGATGGACTTCATCTTCGGTCTTCCGCCCGATACAGCCGGGCGCACGGGTGTACCTGTGTTCGTCGATCGTTTCAGCAAGATGG
>NW_003303712.1:1098465-1119070 GCF_000142945.1 Phytophthora infestans T30-4 | reverse complement strand
CCGTCACTGATGAAAACATTGCGGGGAATCAACACATGTTGCCCTTGTCCCTCACCTGTCATGATTGTGGTGTGGATGACATGTGGCTTGAGGGCCACAATTCGAAGCCGTGTTCCGTTGCACAGCCCTAGCTCTGGATTCAGGTTCCGCATCATCATGACAGGCATTCCTACCTTGAGGGTCAACTTGTGGGGCGGCATTCCACTGATATTCATCGAGTGGAGTACCTCCTGCTCGAAGAAATTGCCGTCACCGTCGTCCTGTACAGAATAGGAAGACATGTATCCCCGCGCCTGCCCAGTTAATCGATCGGTCACCGCTTCATTGATGCGGTGCACGATTGCGTTCGTTGTCGTGAGGATCGCACGTTTAGCGAAGTCCTCGTCGGTAGCAACCTCGGGGTTGTGTCAATCTCCCGAAAGTACAAATACTTTCCCGCCAAAAGGCTCGGTATCGTTGTAAAGTATGTCCCGCAGTGTTCGGTCTACTGCCTCGAATGCGTGGCGATGGGCCATTGGTGCTTCGTCCCAAATAATCAAACTTGCATGCTTGATCAACTCCTGAATATGGGAGTTCTTCCTAATACCGCACGTCGAGCTCTCGTTCAATTGCAACGGGATTTTGAATGTAAAATGCGCTGTCCTACCTCCCATAAGTAAGAGCGAGGCAATACCGCTAGACACCACAGCAATGGCGATTTTTCCCGAGAGTCTGACTTTGGCCAGTATGTTTTGAAGCAGTGTAGATTTTCCAGTACCACCGGGACCATCGACAAAAAATAGCCTTTTGCCTTCCTCCAGGCATTCAACCGCTTCAATAATGTGGTCATAAACCACCCGCTGACCTTCGTTCAGCTGATCTTCCGTGGTTACAATCATCTTCAAAGCTGACGCATCGTATCCAGTGAGCTCACGTCGTAGTAATCCGTTTTGGCGAAGCGCTTCACGAATCAATGTTAGGAACGACCCCAACTGCGGAAGCTCGTTGAAGTCTCCTACCGCATACCCGTTCGCTTCAAGTAGTTATTGAATGCTCATCAGCGTTTCAAATTCGACCAACGCCGACTCGAAGGGGTCCATCAAAGCCTGATGTTTGCGTGCGAAGTCTTGGGAAAGATCAGCGAAAACCCGATCCCATAGAACACTAGCATTTGCTGGAGCTGAATACACCAGAATGGTGACGAAGCGCTGGCGTAGTTGATACAGCATTTGAAACTCAGCCGCTTCCGTCAAACACGAAATCCACTCGTTGTCATTCTCCAAATAGCCAGCCTCCCACGCCGCAATTTGAAAGTTTTGGCAGACAATTCCGCTAACCGCTCTCAAGACTTTAAATGGCCTTGGGTCTCTACGCTGGCAGATCAGTAGCCAAAGATAGAAGCGCTCCATATCTCGAGGAGACACGTGAATCATGCGACCAACTGCAGCTTGACACTGTTTCCGGTGAACCCACCTTTTCGGTTGCCCTTTCTCCGGCGCTTTCCAGCAGAACCTTTAAGGATGTCCTGATACAACATCGTCCTGGCACTATGATTCCGAGGATCTTCACTCGCACACAACTCAAAGAATTTGGTCAGCATCGTGTGACTACCAAGTTCCAAACCCACCTCCAGGTTTTCCGTTTCGCGGAAGCAAACCGTCTGCCCTGACTCGAGATGAGCTGTTAGCTGTGTCACCGCATGGGTTTCCCCTGAATCGTGAAATCGAGCAGGCGCATGCAAGCTTCCACCGGAGAAATGTAACGGGCGATCAAGAAACGTAGAATCTCATTTGGTTCTCGACGCGCACTCTGCTGCCCTCCTCGGACTTCTTCCACAGTGAGTATAGCCATGTCGGGTCCTTTGTACACATACTTGTACAGGTATTTAACCGCAGTAATATCCGTGCACACTTCGACATTGATGTGGCAGTTGTACTTCTGGGATAAGTACGGGTTGTACGGTACAACCCACTGGTTGATCGTAGCATTGTCGTATTCTCTGCCTTTGAACTTTAGAAAACCTTCTTGCCGTCGACGGCGTCTGTACACTGGATATCTGTTGGCATTGGCCTGTGTAACTTCTGCTAAATGCTTCGGATATCCTTTGGTGCACTTGCCGTCCTTCATACACGCGCAGGAAGGGTTTGCAGGCCCGCATGGACCATGGAGCATGCATGACATGACCGTCTCATACAGCTGAGGGTTTGTATCCTTATCTGGGATCTCAGCGCATACCATCTTGTCTACGATCTCGCGGGTTCGAGGTTTGTCTTCGTCAGCCAAAATAACCAGTACATGAGCGGGGGGGAGGCCTCGTTTTGAAACTCGACAGCGTAAATCCGCGCGCGCACTCGCCCCAGAACGCCTTGGTTTAAATCGTCAAGCGTCGCTTGCAGTTTCTGCTGCCACACGCGAGCCACGATGTCTGGTCGATCTTGAGCTGTCTGGATATTGGAAGGCATCGCTTCAAGAATCTTGTCCCATTTGGGGTTGCATGTTTCCGTCAGGAAGACGTCGGGCCGTCCATACTCCCGAACAATTGCCATCGAATCTTGATACGACTTGTACATGGACCGCGGGCTACCCAGGTGTGAAGCCGGTAGTATGATACGCTTGCCAACCTGATTAAGAAAGTGGGTTGGTCGTCCTCTGCTGCCTCCGTCCCGGTCCGGGTGCACCAATCTGTTCTGGGCCCGGTCATATTCCGACAGCAGCACTTCTCCTTCCGCCAAAGCCAAAGTATCCTCTTTGAGCAAAGCGTCTTGAACACCCCTGTATTGATCGGCGCGAAGTGTTTTCTGATTGTCGGCCACCCAGCGAAGCTGTTCTTGGTCACATTTTTCACGCTGATCTACACACCACTGCTGAAATAGACGCCCACCTTGGTGGAGAGCGGACTGATCATCCACTTTCTGGTGAAGGTGGAACGCGACGTGTTCTCGAAGCGACATCGCCTTCTTGTTTCGATACTCAGCACTATTCGCGAACTCGTCTGTGTAGGTCCACCCCTTCTCTCCATATGGAAGGAGAAGCGGGTATTGGAGTGGATCGTAATCGGTGTGAGTCTCGTACAAACGTATCAGTCTTTGATCGCGTGTAAAGAGTAGTAGATCCCGAGGCTGATCCAGGTTGCCATCCTCAATAAGAGTGCGCAGCCCACTTCAGAACATAGTGGGGACGGTATATGAGTTCCGCGTTCGCGAGGATTTGTTATGCAGACGGAACACCAAGTCAACTGGACCCTCCGTGTTGTGTTGGCGCACTTGCTGCCCAAAGTGGAGGAACCGTTGCGCTAATGGGTTGTGCTCTGCCATCATTTTCTCGATATCCAGAAGTGCAACACGATCCAGATTCGCGAATATACCAAGACGTCGCTCCGCGCGGCGTTGCATGTCTGGATCCACAATGTAGATCTGCGCAAACTTGGGTGCTACCCGCACGCCTGTCCGACGGTCTATGTGGGGAAGGAGGGACCTTAAGTAGTGCCCCATAGCCCCTTGAATGCGATATGTGTACACCCCGTGTGTAACCTCCAACCCCCTCCTTTTGAAGTCAGTCTTGAAACGACACCGTTTGAACCAGCAGCACCCATCTGCACGTAAAAGCCAAAAGCTTGGTTGTAGGCACGCGATTTGACGCGCGAAACTCCGGATCTCCGTACAGCTGAGCAGCTTTGGTGGCGCGGGGTGCAGTGGAGGTAGCTTTACCCTTGCCTGCCAGACAGCATGATATCGCAGACTCGCCAGGCCACTTCCAAGCATTGCAGATCAGACAAACGGTTGTAGCCGGAAGCTTGTGCCGGCCGCTCACCACGTCGTCACCCGTTATCATGGACGCATCGAAGTCTTCGAGGGATATAAGAGCGTGCCCATGTCGGATGCATTGGCGTCGAGTGCGCACCCGCTCGAGTTCTTGCTGGCGCTCGTCTCCTGCCTGCCCAGCTCGTCGATGGATTGCCGTTGTCGGTCTAGGGCGCGCTCAGCTACCCAATCGTGTCATTCAGTTCTGCTCGGTGTGAGGCTTGCTGCGGCGAATTTCTGCTTCTGGTGTTTTTCTGAAGATCTCTTCTCCGACGTTAGGCCGAGATCTCTGGCGGGCCACGCTTAAGCCTCCAGACTTCTTTTCTTCTCACAATGCGAATCCACTTGGAGAGAAGCATCATTATTGGTTTCTTCTCTTAACGGGCCCGTTTCAGCATCACCGGCGACGTGTGGTTTTTTTTATTCTGGGATAGTGTCGCATTAGCTCTCTTCTCGCGAGCCCGCTGCGCAGCCGAGACGGGGGCCTCTTCTCGAACCGTTGGTTCTGATACGACAGGCGCCTGGAATACAGCCACATTTTCGGTTTCAGCTTGATACGCCTCCTCCATTTCAGCCGCAAAGCGCCGCTGATGTACCGCAGCATCGGACTCTTCAGTCTTCTCCTCCCGCTCTTCAAAAGCTACCGCTCGACCTTCCGTCACCTCCATAACCTCTGTAACGTCTTGGTTCACACTGAGGGCTTGAAGCGCTTTGTTCAAGTCACAGCGCTTCCTTCTGACGCTTGTTCATTCGTCGTTTCCGTGCATCATTTTCCTCCTGTATAGGCGTCGCGTTAATGCGTTCATTCTCCCGCAGACCCTCCTCCAGCTCCTCTCGGGTCCCTTTCCGCTTAGTTCGAGCCATAGTTCTGCAAACACGTAAACGTGACGCGTTAGACAATGTCTAAGTACACCGCACGTAGCAGTAGGTTTTCATAGAGTAGTGTGTTGGAATACGCGTACTACCCGGGATTGCTTGCCCCCATCAAGGTTATCTCCGATCACTTATCCCACAGTCACGGGCCGTGAGGCCCGGAGCGGTTTTAGTTTGCAAAATTGTGCAGTCGAATCTTCAGGGTTGGGCCCCGGATAGTACTGTAACTTGGGGTGCGATATCCTTTTGCCAAAAGGCGGCCGTTAATTGCAAAGGCTGGTTATTGATAGGCTATTACAGCCCCCATCCCATCTTTCGGTTAAAAGAGGCCAGTTACGGTACCCCTCCTGACCAACTGCACGCACGCAATGTGCGTGCCCATCAATAACCATTAACGACCGGCTCAACGGGTTCGCTGTCGGGTTTGCGGTCAATGGACCAGGTCCCAAATGTGCTCTCGCGCAGAGTGGGCGGTGGGATAAAGCCCCAAGAACCCAGAGGGATCTGGAGCTAAATCCCCTTAGCGCTACCTACTTGCGGGATAATATCCCGCAAGTTATAAGCTACCCCCTAACAGCCCCAGGAACCTCGGACTATCTGTGTATGTGTGCCTTGCTAGCTACTAATGTAAATTAACATGCATACACGCAGCGTACCTTGAGTAACGTGGCGTTCCGCGGCTTCCGTTTTGAAAATGGGGGCAAAATAAAAATTGAACGGTGCATTTAAGTACGATGTGTTGACCACATACAGTGTGTACACCACATATTGCAATTTTAGCGAATCGAAACCGCCTTCGCTGCACTCGGCAGCCAGTAGAACGCGCGTATTAGCGTGAGTTTTATTAACCCTAGCCGCGGACGGACTGACAGATAACACACTCCACTAGAGAGGTAAGATAGCCGGCCGCCGCAGCTACGCGGCGGAGTGGTATGGTTTGCTGGAGATGAGGTGGCCGCAACTTTTAGTACTTCGGTGTGCCGCGTGCTTTTGCTTAGGATCCTGTACTTCCAGGTCGCGCGTAAATTTGTCCACCCCAGTACGTCGTGTGCTTGAACCACTTACCATTCCGTAGTCTCATGCGGTCCCGTACAATATCGTGGCTTGGTACGTTTCCGTTACCCCGTACTACAGGTTGGATGTCGTGTTCTTCAATGACCCGCGCTCTTTCGTGCTCTTCCTGGCTTCGTGGCCCCCTGCTCACCCGTGGCCCACGCTGCTTAGTAGTCATGCGCTCTCTCTTTGAAGTTTATGCTCTCTAGTACTGCTTCTTTCGTGGCTGCTAACTATTTCCTGTTCTTAAATGTTTATGTGGGTTGCACAGGTTTCGTGACCGTTGGCCTCCCATCTCCAGTACTCTAGACTACGGGTACTATTCTGTGGTCTGGTGCCTCCACGCAGTCGTGTTGTTCCGTCGCCCGTGTTTCGTGATCTCCCTGTGAGGTTCCATCGACCGCGTTATCACGCTATCGTGCAGTCGCGGTGTGGTAATGCTGCCTATGGTATTGTACTCGCGTAGTGCACCTGCGTTGCCTGTGTTATCGTGCTCTACAATGGTATCATGCTCCACAGTTTGCAATCGTGGTCACCCCAAGCCCCCCCCCCCCCGTGTTTTTCGTGGTTGGTCCGCCGTCCGTGCAATCGAGTTCTAATGTAATACTGTCCTTCGTGGCTCGGTAAGCTCAGGTTCTACACTGGTATCGTATTCCGTGGCTCGGTGATCCCGAATATAGCTCCTGGGGCTGCGTGGGTTTCCATGGTTTAGTGGTTGGGACATTCTCCATAGCCTCGTGGCTGGTCTTTCGTCTGTGCAATCGTGTTCTAATGTCGAATCGGCCTCCGTGGCTCGGGGTGCTCAGGTTCTACACTGGTATCGTTCTTCGCGGCTCGGTGATTTCCCGTCTATAGTTCCGCGGATGCGTTTCCCTGTGTTTAGTGGCATATGCCATGAAATCGTGCTAACTTGTGGTGTAGCGGTTGCTCTGTCGTCCGTGCGATCGTTAGTTACCGTAGTATAGTGCTGTTGGACTAGGTGAGCTCCGGTTCGATCCTAATGTCGTGTTTCAATGTTCGGTGATTTCCCGCTTATGCTCTCCGTGGCTTCGTATTTAATCCGTTGACCGAGCTTCGTGCTTTACGGTGGGACAACTCCTTTCCGTACACTCGCACAGCTACGTGGTCTACCGTGGCTATGAACGTGCGCTTTCTTCCGTGGCCTGTGCTCTTTTCAGTATGTTGGGCTGTCATTATTTTAGCTCCCACCCGCTGTCGTCTCGTCGTGCCGCTCTGGGATTTTCATGACTGCGTTCTCTTCCGCGGTTTGTGCTTTGCATGACGTTTCATGGCCTAATCTTTCACCGTCCGTGGCCTTCGGTATTTGAAGTTGTTCCTTTTATCTCATCGTGTACATAGTCTGACTCGGTGTTCCTCCATGTTTCGTGTTCTTGTGTATCCTCGTGCCTCCGCGCTAATTCAATCGTAAACGCTGTTTCCATTTTGTTTGATTTACGCTACATATCGTGTTTGAAAGTGCGCACAATGTCTTAAGGTCGCACACAACGAACGCAAATACAATTGAATATAGTAAGCAAGGACAATTTGAAAGGGGGTCCTGCGTGGGATGATGAGCGTACTATGTGGGCACGGGTGACGAAGGCTATGAGAAGCGGACGTCAAAGGCTATGTGGAAGATCAAGGCAGCAGATACAGAAGGGTCCAAGGGACAATATACTGTCAGCTACACGCCATTTGTCGGTGGATGCATTTGGTGAACGGCTTGCATACCGGTAAGGAGCCCGGCCAATCGGAAGAAGGACAAGAACGAGTATAACGACGACATAGATGCCGGTGGCTTAGCTGGAGAGCCGCCACGGCTGCACAATCGCAGTAACGAAGGGCCGCGCCGGTAGGGAAGAAGCCGTGTGAGATTTGCGCCGACAACCGCACAAGTCGAAAGCGTGAGCAAGGCGGTGAGCTGCGAAGCAATCCGTCACAAGAGAGCGCGATTGCCGGTCTAGTAACAGCGTAAGAGAAACAGGCAACGTAAAACAAAGTCAATACATCGAGGTTGTCACACAAGTGCCTTAGTGTCAATAAGGAGAGGACTGTGAAGCCAGAGCGACTGCTCGATTGCAAAGGAACGCACGGATCGTTCTTGTCCGATAAGGACACTGCTTATTTGGTGGTCATACAGGGGCCGATCAACACGGTCGACTCTACCAGAAAGCGGGACTAGCCTTTACGAGACTCGGCTCCAGCGGGCACGAACCAAGGACCAACGGATCAGGGCCAAGGGGACCACGAAACTCAGAAGTAAAAGCAAATAAGTGAGACGTGAGAGAGAGTCGTGTATTGGCAAGTTTTGGATTGAGAAGTGAAATAGGATAGGAGGTTTCGCGGTTCTTCCCGACTTGGCACGAAGAGAGGGCAGGGCAGAGAGCGAGTGCAGTAGAGGTGCCGTCGAGCATTGTGACTTGAGGTGCATTGTGGCTTGAGGTGTTTAGCGTGCTGAATGAGTGCGAAAAGCGCTTTTCCTGGGCGCGAGAACCGCGAACTTCATCAGCACTGCTAAACAGACTTCGCTGGCCGGCTCGGGATGACGATCATCATGACCGGAGTGGCCGAGGAAGTGGTGAGCAACGCGGATCCGCAGGGATGCCGCAGCAGCGCCATTCGTGGGACACGCTGACGGCGGCTCAGCAGCGGGAGATCGCCCTGCAATTGATGACCCCAGCGACGATAGCTGCAACAATGGCACCGCCGCTACCATCACCATCGCCGGCATCGGTGATTTCCACAAGTAGTCGTGCAGATACCGAAAATGACGAAGCTTGAGGTGGAGGACTCCGCAGGCACTGCGGGGGAGAACGTGATGTCGTGGCTGGAGGCGGTGAAGCAGGCACAGCAAATGCAGATGGTGTTGTACGGAGAAGATTGGACGTCCGGTGACGTGTACTATGACATCCCGGCTCATCGCAAGAGAGCTGCAGCGACCAGGTTCAGGAAATGGGATGCACAGACCCCGCCTGAGATGAAGAACGCCGCAAACTTGGAATGGCACTTAAGGGATACGTACGGCAGCAGAGAAAGCGCCTGGGAGGTACAGTTACGATAAGTATAACGACGTCAACAACCCGGAGAACTACTACGAGACTACGCTAGCAGCCTCACGGAACTGGGGGCGGTTATCATGGACTTACCAGTTCTTTTTACGTCGACGCCTTCACCCGCGGCCTAGATAACAAGATCTCAGCGCAGGTCGTACGCACTGCGAAGCCCTTGACGCTAGAGCAGGCCGTCAGTTTTTCCATTAAGAACTGTGGCAAGTACGGCGAGGGGGTTAAAGTGAACAACTGAGAGCTGGCAGCCCAGATGCATGAAAAAAAACGTGGTCACGAGGCCTACCATGCGAGTGCGGCCACGACGGCGGAACCAGCCGACCAACTAGACTGGACAAAACCCGGGCTGAGCATTGGAGCCAGTGGCGATAAGCCACCACGATATGACCCAGAAGGTCGACGATTAAGGAAATTACAACGATTGGGGGGTTAGGAAAAAGTGGATCCTTCCCATGGGGACGGTGAAACGGCCGCGCGTCCGTTGCCGGCTGCGGCACCACGAGACGAACCGCCTCATGTGTACGGCGACCATCCGACTGGTCATGAGCAACACCCCACTTCGCGATCGGAGGTCAAGAGGCGACGTTCAGCTGACGAAGCTGAAACACCGGGCAGTGGCGACGGTGGACAAGGGCACTTCCGGCTGGCCAAGACACCTAGGACAGTGCGAGCTACGTCAGAAGCATCGGCTACAAATGACAAAGAGGGGTCTGAGGCTAAGGAAAGTATCGCGGCCAGGACAAGGTCGCAGCTACGGAGAGCACCACATCCTGCGACAAAATCCCTGGTGATCAAGAACGAAGGGCAAGTGACGTTGGCCGAACTCCAGAGCAAGGTGCCGCCAGCTGCGACGGCAGCCAAGGTGACACCATCGATGATGGTAAGCAACTCCATGAACCCGAACACGGGACCACAGCCGTCGCAACTCGCGTGGGAACTGCAGCCGAACGACGCGCCAGAGAGCCAGGGACGAAAGCGGAGCATATCTATGTGTTCGCAGCGATAGGGTGACGTGGGGTTGACAGCCTGGCAGTCGCCAATTCGGGCGGGTTGTTCACCACGTCGCGCGAAAAGGTCAAAGAATGCCGTCGACGCAGATATCGGGCACGCTCAGGGCGCTACGTGTTGGAATTCGAGATTGACGACAGGGTCATCGACCTGACGACCGAGGACCAGAGCGAGTATGGATTAGCCAACACGAATATGAACGGCTCTGGAAAGAAGGACTCGTGTGTGGTGAGAGCCGTCGAGAGAACTACACAGCAGGAACATGCGATGGCAACACCTAACGTGATGACTATGACACCATCGAGGACGATGGTGAGTCATGGGGGAGAGAGAGAGCAAGAACAATTTGAAAGGGGGTCCTGCGAGCGTGCCATGTGGGCACGGGTGACGAAGGCTACGAGAAGCGGACGTCAAAGGCTATGTGGAAGATCAAGGCAGCAGATACAGAAGGGTCCAAGGGACAATATACTGTCAGCTACACGCCATTTGTCGGTGGATGCATTTGGTGAACGGCTTGCATACCGGTAAGGAGCCCGGCCAATCGGAAGAAGGACAAGAACGAGTATAACGACGACATAGATGCCGGTGGCTTAGCTGGAGAGCCGCCACGGCTGCACAATCGCAGTAACGAAGGGCCGCGCCGGTAGGGAAGAAGCCGTGTGAGATTTGCGCCGACGAACGCACAAGTCGAAAGCGTGAGCAAGGCGGTGAGCTGCGAAGCAATCCGTCACAAGAGAGCGCGATTGCCGGTCTAGTAACAGCGTAAGAGAAACAGGCAACGTAAAACAAAGTCAATACATCGAGGTTGTCACCCAAGTGCCTTAGTGTCAATAAGGAGAGGACTGTGAAGCCAGAGCGACTATTCGATTGCAAGGGAACGCACGGATCGTTCTTGTCCGATAAGGACACTGCTTATTATATGTTTTTTTTCGGCGGTGGAGTGGTGTACGTGGTTATGTGGGGTGGGATTGTGGGATGGTGGAAACCACTATCTTCACATTTTTTTTTTTTAATATTTAATAGCGGTAATAAATTGTGCTTCTTTATCTTACGCAAATATAATAAAATTGTTTAAAGTAATTAGTATTAGTAAATAAATGTCTAACCATTCTTTATTTATAATGTGTATTACTACTACAAGCGTCTGCGAGCAATTAGTTGTGATATTTTTAGAGTAGTACTACGCAAAACAGTATTGTAAGCTAAATTATTACAAAAGTACTACGATGCTTTAACAAATTATATTTTAAATAAAAAGTAGTATAGGCTCGATTGAGGCCGAAATATGAGTCACCAAAGCCTACAAATTATTTCAACAGCTCCTACGACGATATAGTACCTGTGTGCTCATCGGCTCCTTCTTCTAATTCTAACTAATGCGCACACAGGCAGCGCCCTTTGCGTGGGGTGGGCTCCAGCGTTAAAAATGGGGTCTTCAGAAAATGACGCACAGCACAATTCAATAGGCCTTTGCGTGCAGAAAGGCGATAGCCAACAAGTGCATTTGTGACGATATTTGCTACTCAAATCTCTGAAAGAAAATCACACAATTTTTTTTTTGCTACCAGCTTGCCTGGCTGCGGGAGCTCTAACCTAGTATACTGCGTTTGCGACAAAATCAGCTACGCACCAACGCCACTGTAGGAAGGTTGTGTTGCTGCACCTTCTTAGGAGTAGCTTTAAGGAGTGGTTTAGCAGAAGATCTACGAAGAAGGGCTTTATGGCAGCTTTGTAGCGGTGGTGTCGCTGCTACCTGCTTCGTTCGAGCCGAGTGTTCAAAGAAGTACACGGTTAAGTGGCGTCCCAGTCAGCGCAGCCGCCATCCTAAAGTACGCTTTCTACATGCCCAAGCATGTACGTGGTCCAACCCCTTCCTCGGACCATTGCAATGTTTGTTGTTGTGATGTAATTACAACTATGTCGGCGCAGCGCGCGATCTGCTGTCCATTTATATTTGGTTTGACGTCATCATTAAATTTTGTGATGTCACAATTTGCAGAGACTCCAAAACGGTCTCTTCAAAATGCGAGCGATTTAGTGCGACCTACGCCCATAGTTTGCTACAGGATTTGCACCATTGGGAGCCTTCAGAAAATATGGGCGAATTGAAATTTGAACGGTCCACTTAAGTACAATTCGTAGACCACAAACAGTGTGTACACCACATAGCAATTTTAGCCAATCGACGCCGCCTTCGCTGGACTCGGTAGCCAGTAGAACGCCCGTATTTTCGTTACATTAACTAACCCTAGCCCGTTACGGACGGACGGACGTACGGACAGACGCAGACCACACTCCACTAGGGACCTTTGATAGCCGGCCGCCGCCGCTACGCGGCGGAATGGTATGGTCTGTTGAAGATGAGGTGGTTACAGCTTTACGTACTTCGTATGTTGGGTGCTTTCAGTCTGATCTTGTACCCCGAGGCTTCGGCCATCCTCGTGCGATGTAACGTCGTGTACTAAAATCACCTACCATTCCGTAGTCTCATGTGGCGGTGTACGATATCGTGTTTCGTACGCTTCCGTTGGACCTTACTACTGGTTGGCGTCCATAATTCTTCCGTGGATCGTGCTTTTTTTGTTATGAATGCGCTCTCTCTTTTGGGCTCATGCTCTTCCGTAGTATGACCCTCTTTCGTGACTGCTAAATATTCCCTGTTCTCAAACGTTTACGTGAGCTACACAGGTTTCGTGGTACATAGTCTTTTGTCGCCTTTGACCCCCAGCACTCTAGCCGAAGGGTGCTATTCCGTGGTTTGGTGCCTCCACGCAGTCGTGTTGTTCTGTCGCCCGTGTATCGTGCTCTCCTGGTGAGGTTGCATCGACCGCGTTATCACGCTATCATGTAATTGCGGTGTGGCTCTGCTGTCTATGGTACTGTGCTCGCGTAGTGCAGCTGTGTTGCCCGTGTTATCCTGTTCTACAATGACATCGTGTTTCACGGTGTGCAATCGTGGTCACCCCAAGCGTCCTCCCGTGTATATCGTGGCTGGTCCGCCGTCCGTGCAATCGTGTTATAATGTACTACTGTCCTCAGTATATATGGGAAGCCAGACCCATTATTAGCCAATTGGACTATGACGTGTATTTGAGTGACCGGGGCTGTGGCCTTGGTCCTCAAATAAAGTCAGAGTTGATTTTTCCTTAAACCTAAGACTCAGTCGTCCTATTGCGAGCTTCCTCAACACTATAGTGTAAGCAAGTAACGGAGTAAATACCTGGCCCGTTACAGCCACTGTGGGTACGAAGGGAACAAACGCAGTATAAAAATCAGTGAGTTTTAATGAAATTCATGTATTCGTACTAAAAACATCGTACCCTACCTCTACTACGCTCCTTAGAGATGATCGTTAAGGTGATCGACATCGTCCATGTCTTCGGCAGGAGCGGGAGTCTCAAAATCTACCGGGTCACGGAACGTAGGGCGAAGGCTGTAGGCCGGTAAACCGAGCATTTCCTGGAGATCCCCAACATGAACTTGCACTTGGATCACTGCACCTTTAATTTTGATCTTGATCATTCTGAAATTCATGTCAGCGGTTGATTGAGCTGTATCTTGATTCATCTTCATTTCCTGCGAAAGCTGATCAATGTTCCGAAGTTCTCGAAATGTTGTGTTATCAGGAACTTGTAGCGGAGCGTCAGCTGGAAGTCGAGCTTGCATTGTTGCCATGTACAGCTGCGAGGCTGACCCACTCGAAATATTGCGCTCAGCTAGCATAGCTGCTACACGAGGAACTTGTTCCCGGATTTGATTCTCGGTAGCTCTACGAATAGTGCTGGCTCTTGGTTCTGGTGCTCTTGGAACACAAACAAAAATCATTAAAGCGAAATCAGACTGACCGTGTAGACGAAGGAGAGCTAATTCCCAAGATCTGGCGACGCGGCTGGAGAAAATTTCCTTCGTCCAACTCGAGAAATTCACGTTGTGGAGCGTGCTTGGTGGGCTTGAGATAGACGCTGAAGTCATCCTGCCAATCGTTTGGCAGACGACGGATGAATTCGGTTGCTACTTGAGCCTTGAATAGCCTAAATCCACGGTTAATCTGAAAGGAGAAGTCGATGGGCTCGGTCTTGTTTCGGCACGAAGTGAGAGGATCGCCGTTCTTGATGGTGAGACGGCAGGTAACAATTGCTATTAGTGGCAGCGACATTGTAAAACTAAAAGTGAGCATTTAAGCCAAAGGATGCCAGGGCGTGGGAGAATACTAACGGTAGAGCTCGACAAAATTTAGGAGATCGTGTCGAAATGGGATGAAATTTTGCCAAATGTCATAAGATGTGGACACAATCTGTTTCGGTTTTGTTAATATATCTTAAAATTTGTATTAAAACCATGATCTGTATATTTGCAATAAAGGATGGACTTTAGCCAATCGAGAACGTTTGTGCCCAGGGAATTATCCCATCTGCCGTCCGCCGAACGCCGGTTGGACAGAACCTCCAGGTGGTGCAGTTATTTCCGGAAATCCTATCCCGACTGATCCATATGAGACTCATCCCCGAAGGGATGTGGCGTGTCGACCCAAACACTTGGTTGTGTCTCCGATCCGACGAAGAACTTGCACACGACACTTACCTCAAGCGTCGAGCTCCCTACAGACATGGGAATTGAACCCACGCCACCTGTTAGCTGACGGGCTAATCAGGCGCATGCACACCAGTTGCCCAGAATGCATACTAATATTTTAATGACATTTTGTCAAATCTGGTCAAATATGTCTTCGATTGGCATCGTCGTTTTTTTTCGTCAAAGGGTTAGGCTAAGTTTTAGTCGGAAGCACCCGATCAGATAGAAGGTCTTCCGTAAGGGTCATCCTCCTACGTAGGACCATATACCTGAGGGTGTTTTGGCAGAAAGGCACAATAAATACTGTAAATGTACTGGATTCTGGAAGTTGCTCTTGATTACGATATCTGGACTGATCGTGCACTGGTCCAATACCGGTATGACAGTTGCATCGTCGATATGAACCGTTGTACGTTGTACATGTATTGGTGGACATTTCAGTGCGCCTCACTCTTATCACCCCCCCCCCCTTCCACCTTGAGGAGTCTGACGTGTGTCTGTACGTCCGAGGGTAGGTTAATAAAACCCACGCTAATGCGGGCGTTCTACTGGCTGCCGAGCGCAGCGAAGGCGTCCCCAATTGGCTAAAATTGTAATCTGTGGTGTACCCATTATATATGGTCTAAACATCGTCCTTAAATGCACCGTTCAAAATTCCTTATTCCCTATTTTCAATCGCGGGGCACCACGACACGCGAAGGGCGCTGCCTGTGCACGTGTAAGTTAGCATTAATAGAAGACGCCGATGAGCAAACACGTACTATATCGTCGTAGGAGCTGCTGAGAAAAATTCAGGCCCTGTTGACTCATGTTTCGGCTTAAATTGGAGCTTTAGTACAGACTGGTGATAATATGATATTCTAAGCTTCGTAGTACTTTTGTAATAATTTAACTAACAAATAATTTTGCTTAGTACTATTCTAAATACATTTTATATTTTCGCTTGCAATCTTTTGTAGTTGTCATATTAACATCTAGTAAATCAGTACTAAGTTAATATATGTTATTGATTATTTCTAACGCTAAAAAAAACACAATTTTATTATAAGTTACTCCAAAATACGACCATAGTGGCTTCCCACCTTACCCCACACACACCACTCCGCCGCCGCGACGTCTTCCTTTAGCTATTCAAATTTGTTCGTATTCGCGCGCGTAGAGTTTGAATCTAAGATAGATGGAAAATGCGCAAAATTTGCGCACTTTCCATCACGTTACGTAGCGTACATTTACACGCACTGGGTAATCAGGTAAATGCGGGGTCACTGAAGAACACGAAATCAGGTAAGAGCAGGAAACACGAAAAGACAATAAATTTGACTATGTACACGATGGGATGGAAGCGGAGGCACGGATGGGAGCGAAACCCCGGAAGGTCACGGTCCCACGAAAGAGAAATGAAGACCACGAGATATAATAAAAAGACAAACCACGGAAGAGCACGCAGCCGCGAAAAAACGAAACTGCACAAAGTGCCAAAAGCGGATGAAAGCTGAAATATTGACACCCAAGATCACGGGCCACGGAAGAGCAGGCATGTTCGAAGCCACGGTAGCACATGTAGCTGTGATACTGCACGGAAACATATTCTTCCATAACAGCCAATGGCATGATGTGGTGTAGCGGGATCAGCAAAATCTGCGAGATTGCTGGTTCCAACTTACCAACTGCGCCCAGACACCGACTAACGGAGGGGGTCCCCCGATGATCCGTGTTCTGCTGAACTTTCCTCACCTTGTGTACCCGTCGGTAGGGCGGGATCTTGCTCTCTCGGTAACTTCCGAAGAGTTCAAGTGGTGAAGTTTGAGTGTCTTGGCGAGACGTGGGGATGGGGTGGAGCAGCGTGGTAAGGTCTTCACTCTGCGTCCGTGGTTGGTTCTGGATCCTAAGCGAATATTCGAGCTTGAGTGGATCCAGGGCCTAGATCGTGGATCTGGTCGTAGGGTTGCCTTGCGGGTGTGCTCCCTTGCCTGTGCGTCGTACTTGCCGCCTCCTGTGACAGGATCTTGAAAGTTGAGATCTTCTTGGGTTTACCCGGCCAAGTAGTAAATCCGGTTAAGCTGTCGGATCTACACGTGTAAAGGAAAAGCTCACTAGGTTGTAGGATCTGGCCAATGTATTATCCAGTTATCGCTACCAACACTAGATTTGCAATTCCCAACCTTCTCTGAGCTCGTACGGCCAATGTAGTTCCGATTTTTGAGGGCAGGAAGGCACTTGCGTGCTACTGTGCAAATAGAAGTCTGTATTGATACTTAAGCCTATACCTGCCTGGATTTCTACCTTCTATGTATTTTACCTGTTAAATCCCTTACCAGGCTCGGCTGCATGCTCTTTTTCTCCTTGACCCATCATCCCTGCTGTATTATCATCAGATCCACCGGATCCATGGCGTAATCATTATGGTCGTCACATTATGGGTACACTTGTCCGGATCCAGGCCACCTTGATCCACTTCACTGCAAGTGTACACTTGTCATGGATCTGAGTTCTCGAATCCTCCAACATCGGCTTGCGACCGTCTGTGATCTCCATTGCCCCACGAAAGTTCGAGATCCACTGCATCCACTGTCCCCATATCCTGGGTCCAGGTCACTCCGTGTGGGATCCTCCCCTTTGGATCCGGGCTCGGAAGTATTGATATGGGACATATCGTGGTGGATCTTGATGTCTCGTTAGTCGCTGATAGTAGATCCACCTTCGGATAACACCTTCCATAATTCCTTCATAAGATCCACACTCGATCCACCCGTACATAGTATATCCCATATCTCCTTAAGTGAACTCAGGTGAAGGTGAATCCGAGTCCTTCCTGGGTGGATCCTGCCTCCCCGTATTTTATCCATACCAAATCCATCGTCGGCTTATACGGGATGCCGCTCATCATGGCCAATCAACCTCACGCAACGCGAATCCCTGCCTGGCGATCCAAATCCTCTCTAATCACTTGAAGCTGTCACTGATTCGGGATAGGGACCCCTTGTTAGGTCCATTCTCTTATTTTTGAGAAAGCACTTCACCACAATCGCCTCCTGTACGTGGTCGGCGCTGCACAACAGCGTACACGACGTACACTCCCAGCGTCCCCAATAGCTTCCTCCTCTACGTGACATATGTCCCCCATCAAGCGTACTAGCAAATCGCCGGGCAAGGCCCCATCCATCACTCCGCCGGTCAGCCCCTCTATGTCGCCCACCGATCTGCGTACTTTAGCCCAAGCTCTTTCCGATCAGATGCGAACCTTGACGGCGGAGCTCCAGACGGCCCAAGATGCTCGGGACCAAGCCTTAAGCCCAACGCGCAGAGGCGGCGGCTCAGCAAGCTTATCAGTCATTATCCACGTCTTTGCACGCCACCCAACTCCAAACTTTGCGAGCCCAGGTCCATGACCAGGCTATGGAGATCCAAGGGTGGGAACATCGTGCGGACTCTCGCTCGCAGGATCTGCGACTCTTGTTGGCCGATCAAGCAGTCGAGATCCGTGACCTGACTGGACGGCTGGATCGCGCCTCCCGTCAACGTTTTGGCGTGAGAGGCGACAACGACCATCTCCTTGAGGAGATGGCGCTCGCCGGATCCGAGATCCACCAGCTCCAATCCCGGATCCACGACCTCGAGCGGGATCCGGAAGATTCCCAAACTGCTAGCGCGGTCGCGGACGAGAGCTTGGATCGGCTCTGCGACGAGTTGCGCCTGACTCACGAAGAGGTGGTGACCAACGACTATGTGGGATCCACCCATGGCGGATCCGCATTAGAATCCACCTCCCACGTCGCCGGATGTGGCTCTGGCTCGTCTTTCCGAGGAATTGAAAGATACCAAAGTGTCGCTCGAGAAAGCATCGGCTGAGCGGCACTACGCGCTTGAGGAATTCGTACGCATGTACCCAGTCCGCGACGAGATCCAGACCAAGCTGGCGGATACCGAGTTTCAGCGTGACAAGGCGGCTACCGAGTGGGCAGATGCCAAGCGGGGGCAAATGGAGCTAGAATCCAAGATCCGTCGCATGGGTGGGGATCCTCTTTTGTTTCCTCCTGGTAATCCCATATTCACTCGTTTTGTCGATCCAGGTGAAAAATTGAAGGATGCCGAGGCAACGTCAACGAAACTACGGGATCAGCTCGATACTGCTCATGCTCAGCACCAGCAGCTGGTTCTAGAGCGCGATCGCGGGTTATCCGAGCGGGACTTGGCGCGTCGGCGACTGATTTTGGTGGCCGCTGCCATCTCAGATCCCCTCTCTCCTCCCCCTGAATTTTCGGATCCACTTTCCCCTTTGGCTGGATCGCCTCCTGCCACTAGCGTCTCCGCTGCTCCGCAGTCTCCAAGTGGGGCGAGTCCGTCGGCCGCGAAACGGCCACGTGGTGCATCCCCTGCTCCTGGTACTGGATTCCCCCGGCCTCACAAGCAGGTTCGAGCTTCTCCCAAGGCCACGCCCAAAACCAGTTCGGCCTCTTAAACAGTCTCCAAAGCGGGATCCACATCCACGTCCAAACTTCCCGCCTCCCCTTCGAAGTCTGGTGCCGGATCCAAGTCCGGATCCACCACTACATCCAAGTCGGCATCAGTGTCCAAGACTGGGTCCGTAGCTACGTCCAAGGCGGGAGTAGGATCTAAGGCTGGATCTACTGCTGCTGCGTCTAAATCTGGATCTGGGCCCAAGGCTGGATCCACGGCGGCCAAGACTGGATCCGTAGCTACGTCCAAAGCGGGGGTTGGATCCAAGCCTGGATCCGTTGCTGCATCCAAGACGGGATCCACGGTATCCAAGTCCGGATCGACTGCCAAGGCTGGATCCGTCGCTGTATCGAAGTCGGGATCCACGGCATCCAAGCCAAGATCGACTGCCAAGGCTGGATCCGTCACTGTATCGAAGTCGGGATCGGCGTCCAAGACCGGATCCACTATCGCGACGTCGTCCCAGGCAGTGGCTTCGACTGGATCCACGGTAATTGCCCCATCTACGGCGGGGCTAGCCACATCCAAGGCCAAGTCTAGCTCGTCTCAGTCGGGATCCATTGCTGGCTCTTCGGTGACGGTGTCCACCGTTCCCCCACCGGCTTCTACCTGCTCTCCGACTGTCGGAACTGGATCCGGGAAGGGGAAGGCCAAACGTGTCATCCCCACTGGTTGTAGACTCGGCAGCTCCGAGGACGACGAGGAAGAGGGATCGGATTGGTCCGACGGCTCGGGGCCTCCCATCCGATCGTCCTCGAAGCGTGCACTCTCTACCGGCAACTATTCTTTCAGCCCTGACGACGATGACGATAATGACGATGATGACGACGAAAGTCCGGAGGATTAAGAGGCAGCCCGAATCGCTGATGATGCCTTGGAGGAAGACACGCGACGGGCCTTGTCCCAGTCCAGATCCGAAGCCCGGCGGAGATCTCTCTCGACGCCACCCCCGCAAGTCGCTGGCGCACCCGGATCCGGGGCCGATACTGCGGGATCGGCTATCCAGGTCGACAGTGACGATGAATCGGGTAGTGATGGTGGAGAGGGATCACCTCATGGTAGCGGATCCCCTGGATCTGTCTTGATCCCCGCTCCTCCCAACTCTTCCTTACCAGGTATGCTCCCCGTGGCTCCGTTTGGTCCGGATGCTGTCTTCATTCCTGGTCGACGCGCCCCTATGGCTTTCGCTACAAGAGATATCGAGCCTTGGTCCGCCAAGAAGCTTAATCGGGTCGCCATCGTCACGATGAAGATCACCGTCCTATTCCCTGAGCTGCCGTTCCGTGCTGAGTGGATATTCCCTCGTGAAGAGGATGTCATCCCGACGTCCGGGTACGTGGATTCGCTTGTCACAAGACCTCATGTGGAAGAATTGCACAATGCCGCCCCATGGGATACGCTGACGACCACACTAGTGGATCCTGTTAGCTTCCGAAGTGACGTTGGTGGACGTCTCGGGTTGTTCGTTCGTGCCTTCCGACATTTCGTTTCCAAGCACCGGGATCGCCATCTGGGAAGGCACTCATCGGTTCCCTATCTCTCGCACTCAACTGCGGGGTTCGACATGGTTGTCGATCCTCCACCAAGCAGCGCGGCAACAGATGTAGTCATGCCGGGTCGGGCTTGGGAAGAAGGTTCTCGTGATCATCGTGTTGGGCGATCCAGGACGGTTGGTGTGACGTGGATATTTTTGTTGGATCCATTCTTCTTGCACCTTTCTCTCGAACGCGAGGATAAGGTAACATGGTTTCCGGGAATCCGTATCCCGGCCAAACCAATTGGGAGGATCCCCAATTT
>NW_003303712.1:1041109-1096748 GCF_000142945.1 Phytophthora infestans T30-4 | reverse complement strand
CAATTTTGCGTTTCCTTTGAACGACTTGGGTAACGATCCATGGCTATGATTTGGAATGGGTAAGTCGCTTGGACATTCCCTGGAGACCCCCCTTCGATTGTGGGTCTGCCCTTGCCTGTCTCACAATCCACACATTCACCGACATATCGTTGCACACTCTTGAATAGTCCCCTCCAGTGGAAACATTCTCGGATCCGTTGGTAGGTCCGACCGACGCCTTGATGTCCACCTTCTAAACTAGCGTGATAGTGATGTAGGACATCCTGTTGTAACGTTTCCGGCATCACCAATCTCATCAATCCGTCTCGATCCTCGTTGACTCTTTTCGTAGGGGGGCAATAGAAGAGCAGATCATTCAGATCCACTGCATAATCCGTAGCGATAATACTGTAGGATTTGGTATCCTCCCGACTCAGGCCTCGTACATCTCCCATCAGATACTTCTTTAGTCCCAAGATCCACGCTTCCTCGCTCTGTGGTTTGAAAATCCGCTCAATGCGGACCCCCCATCACAAATATTTCATCGAGAATCTGGGGGCTGGATCCGATCCTCCCTCTGGATCTAGTGCCGGCCATTACCTGGACTGTCCTTTTCATGGATCCCACCACCACCACTTCGTCTAGTCGGTTTAACGTGATGAGATCCTGACGCTCGGCCTCTCTCTCCACCTCAACACCACATTGGTTCCGTAAAGCGGCACTGGCCAAGCTGTCCACATTGGCATTCCAATCTCGCTTGACATGTACGAACTCGTGATTCATCCAACCACGCTGGTGGAACACAACCTTCTGCCGTGCCAGCGTTAGGGCCGGGGCCTTGCAGTCAATCTCACCTCGCACCTGTCTGATCACCAAGTTGAATCTCCACATATCACCAGCCTTTTCGGATCCTGTCCCTTTAGTAGATCCAAACCCAGCAGGAGTCCGTTATACTCCGCTTCATTGACGGTGAGGCCTTCCGCATAGGTGGATCTGGCCCTTACCGCTTCCCATCCGGGCAATTTCCACAGTATGGCGCTGTATGCTTCTCCACCGCGTCGCACGCGAGCCGATCCATCAAAACTCAGAGCGCACAGATCTATATCCACTTGTACCATCGGGATCGGGATCTGGATCCGGCGTTTGGGCTCTTTCTTAGGAGCGATCCTAGCCAGCGCTTTGTCCATTTCGGCTCTGGGTGTGATGCTCGCGGCCAACACTCCCAGGATCTCGTCTTCCCCTTTCGAACATTTCACAATCTCCAGCGTCCAAGGTGAAAGTAGAGCTGCCCATTGTCCCAACCGTCCTTGTAACCCGGCCGACTTAAACAGCCAAGCTAGCGTAGAGTGTCGAGTCAAGACCCGGATGGATCTTCCAACCAGCAGGTTGTAATTGAGATCCAGCACCCGCAGAAGCGCGAGTATCTCCTTCTCCACCGCTCTGTAATTCAGCTCATTCGGCTTTAGCGTTCGGCCGACGAAGGTGACCGGATGGCAGATCCCCTCATGTTCTTGTACCAAGGCTGCTGAGACTGCCCTGTCACTAGCATAGACTATCACCGTAGGTTGACGTTCCGGATCGAAATGGCGGAGGATGGGCGTCGTCGCGATCCTGTTCCTTAGCTCCACGAACGCTGAGCTCGGATCCACCGAGGCTCCACCATTTCCGAGCTCTCCTCCGTCGTCTCTGTCCAGATTAGATCCTCTCCCCGTTGATCCTGGGGTGGATCCGGTTCCTGGTTTAGGTCGTCGACCGGCGTCGCACTACTTGGATCCCCTCGTATATCCGGGATCTCTAGGGCCAGAGCTTGTTGGATTTTGATCCGGACAGCCGAAGTGGCCATCGCAGCAAAACCCACCTCCCTCAATTCATAGAGTACCGCAGCAAACAGTGCGTAATCCTCGATGAACCGACTGTAGCAGCTCAAACTGCCCTAGAAGGATTGCATCGCCCGTAACGACTGTGGGAAGGACAAATCTGCCAGCGAAGACAGGTCCTTATGATTCGCCTCCAGTCCCTTCTTGAAGATTCGATGACCTAAGTAATCCACATTGCGCATCCCCCAATAGCTCTTCACCACGATGATAGAGAGATTCCACTTAGTACACGCCTCCACTAGAAATGTCACTCTCTCGCACAACTGATCCCACGATTCCGCCGGGATTAGAATGTCGTCGATGTTGGATCTGCGCCCTAACACGGATGGTGTTCTCAGATCGCCTGGCTCTCCTGCTTCGAATGGATCCACTGCCGAGGCACCTTCTCCGGATCCACCTCTTCGAGCTCCGGTATTCGGGTAAATTCGTAGAGGACATTATCGATCAGGCGTTGGTAGATCTGGGGTGCATTCTTCAATCCGAACGGCATCCGGCTCCATTCGAACGGTCCAAATGGTGTGATGAATGCGGAAATTGCGCGAGCTCGATCCGTCATAGTCACCACCCAAAACCCTCTTGCCATATCTAGAGAGCAGTACCAGATTACTTTATCCAAGTCTTCCAATAGCTCATTGATTAGAGGCATCGGATACACCATCAGTCGGGTCAGGCCGTTAACCATCCGGTAATCAATACACAGTCGTATATCCACTCCGTTCTTCTTAACGATGATTACCACCGGAGATGCCCACGGGGACGTTGAGAAACTGATGATTTTGGCTTGCAGCAGGCCCTTAATCAGATCCGATAGTTTTCCTCGGAACTGAGGCGCCACCTTCCGCACCCTTTGAGCGATCGGCTTTGCGTCACCCACATCGATGTCACATTTGACTCCGCGGGCAGCGGGCGGTAACGCATTACCTTTACCAATCAGCAGATGTCGGCTCTCCCAGATTTTCTGACGCAGACGATCCACTTCAGCAGGTTCATTCGCCCCTAGATCCACTTGGATATCATCAATCGTGACCTCTTCTGTGGTCAGTGGTACCTCCGGGATCACCGCCATGCCTTCTCCAAGATCTTCGGCGTGTAGATCCCCGTCTTCATGGTAACAGACTTGCTCATCTTCAGTCTTCGTCGGAACCATCATTGGATCCAAGCACCACGACTCTCCCTCACCCGTCATCCCTTCTGTCTTCGTGGGGTCGGGTATCCTGGTACCGGGGAGGCTACATTTTGGATCGACTTGATCCTCTGGTGAGTTTACACACGACGGTTCCTGTTTAGCTAGTGTAGCCACTCTCGACAAGGATCCAGGCACTCTGTCCAATGGAAAGCTTGGTTCCACTTGTGGGTCAGCAGGATCCGGCGATCCGGCTTCAGTTTTCTGCGATCCCCCATCCACCGACTCTGGGCTATCTAGGGACCGGCTCTGGGTATCATCCCCGGTCTGGGATCCAATCTCTACCACTTGGATCCCAATCTGACTATCCCTCTGTAGGATCTTTCGCGGAAATGGGTATGAAGGCCGATCCACCAAGGGACCAGTTGGCTCCGCCGGGAGCTCCACCTCCCCGAGAGATTCAATCTCGGTAGTCGTGTGGTGTAGTAGAACACACAAATACCGTCAGATGTGGATTCCTTACACAAACCACAACGAATCGCCGAGTTAGGTCAGCGGTTGTATGGCCTGCGCAGAGGGTGGTCCCCTCGCGGTCCGGCCCTTCCGGGACAGACGAGTGGATCGCTTCCACTCGGTTCCGACTAACCAAGTCAGATCACTTCCGAGGCTCCACCGAGTTTGGTTCGGCTGAGCTCGTTCACAACCCTGTGCCCTCCACCAAAGGATGGACGACGGCGCGCGAGCGCTTTTACAGGTCACCGAGCGCAGAGGCTGCTCAGCTAGAAGTGTTACGGCACCCGGGCTATCCGACGTACCGGCCCGCTGGGTATGCGGGACTTTCTTTCGCGCGTAGCGAGACTTTGTCCTACCCGGACCGACCTAATCTCTTGGCGCTACCAGTCAATACCCTACAAGCTACGCCTCTCGAGTACTGACGGCAGGCATAATCCAGCCCTATGCAGAGACTTACCGGAAAAGTGTACACGTGTCTTGGACTAGGAAAATTCTGCTCTGTTATCTTCTGGGAGCCCTTTCGGCTCCCCCTATTTAATCCTATGCTTCTTATACAGATATCTAGTGAAATGTAGTCGTTTCGGATCTCTACTGACCCTTCAGCTGAGTTCAGGCGACCGTTGAGCTCAGCGGCTATCCGGATAGCATATCCGGACAGATCGCCGAGTACTTACCGTGATCCTTTGTTCCTAAGCTCTGGGTTATCAGACCGAGCCAATTCTTGACCTAAAGTAGGTTGGCGTATGGTCGAATCTGGAAATCCCTACACCACAACTGCCCCGGTTATTATACGAGCCGAGCTGGTGAGTGTCTTAATCCTTCATTTGGTTCTGCCACCGTTGGTCCGTACTCGGCTGATGACGTCTCGCGGCTCTCCTCCACCTTCTTCGGTACGTTCGTTGCTTCTGCTGTCACTCACTTGGCAGCTCCTTACTCCTCGCATGCTACTCCAGCACAACTCGCGGCGCCACCATTCTCCTCCAACTCCTCGTCAAGGTGAAGGCGCGCCAGCTGAGTCGATTCCTCGACCCGTCGGCACTCGTGGGGTCAGCGACCGGCCTGAAGCTGGGTTGGTCGACCTGACAACTTCTTATGAGTCTGACGCGGAGTCGGCGGGGTCTTCTCGCGTGAGCCTTCCTGGTCCACCGAGCTTGCCGGGCGACACCACTTCGGGCGCCACCAGTCAGTCAAGCTCGGCTGCTCCAGTGAGTCTTGACTCCCTCATGGCCAGGGCTAATGAGGAAGGGTACGAGCGCCGAGAAGAATTGACCTTCTTGGCGTGGCTCATGGCCTTCGGATTTACTCGTTCCGTGGAGCCTTCCGCGGAGTCGGCGGGGTCTTCTCGCGTGAGCCTTCCTGGTCCACCGAGCTTGCCGGGCGACACCACTTCGGGCGCCACCAGTCAGTCAAGCTCGGCTGCTCCAGTGAGTCTTGACTCCCTCATGGCCAGGACTAATGAGGAAGGGTACGAGCGCCGAGAAGAATTGACCTTCTTGGCGTGGCTCATGGCCTTCGAATTTACTCGTTCCGTGGAGCCTTCCGCGGAGTCGGCGGGGTCTTCTCGCGTGAGCCTTCCTGGTCCACCGAGCTTGCCGGGCGACACCACTTCGGGCGCCACCAGTCAGTCAAGCTCGGCTGCTCCAGTGAGTCTTGACTCCCTCATGGCCAGGGATAATGAGCAAGGGTACGAGCGCCGAGAAGAATTGACCTTCTTGGCGTGGCTCATGGCCTTCGGATTTACTCGTTCCGTGGAGCCTTCCGATCCCGCGCAGCGGCGAGCGATCTTGCATGCTGCTTCCGCGGGGGAACTGTTGGATATCTTGAAAGGCAACTACGCCGCTCTTGATTACCCCCAGATCATTGGCGATCTCCGAGCCGACAATCAAGCTGTTCAGGAGGAGAACCGCGCGCTGCCTCGGCGACTGGACTATCTTGCTCTCAGTAATGTCGACTTGTCAACTCAGCTCTCGTCGGCTCAACAGCAAGTGTCTCGATTGGAGGCTGCTGCCAAGCAATCGGCTAATCTCCTTCCTTCACTGCGAAAGGCTGTAGCTCTGAGTGAAGCAAAAATTGCTGGGGCTATCGCAGCTGAGCAGAGCAAGGTTGACGCTGCGTTGGGTCAAGCCCAGCTCCATCATCAGCAAGTCTTGGATCGAGACGCCGAGATCGACGTCCTTCTCCGACCCATTTCCGAGAGGGATGCGGCGTTCGTCACTCTTCAGGGCATCGCTTCCAAGCATTTCGAGCAGCTGCAGGAATCGGTGCGGTTGTACAGCTCCACCGGCACCCAACCTCTGCGGCACGCTCAGTCGGTGATCGCTGAGCAGCGGGCTGTGATCTTGCGACAGAAGCGGCTCATCCGTCGGAATGGCATTACTCCGATGCACGACCCTCACATGGCTGCTGCTGCTGGCGGTGGCTTGCAGGTTCCTGGACTTGATCCGTCCGACCTTCTCCTTAACGCCCGGCTGTGTCGTGTCTTGGAGTCTCGCTTCCCTGATGTTCTTCACGGTCCAGCCGGTGAAACTCGGCGGTTGGAGTTGATTGTCCATCCTCGCCGAGATGCTCCAGTGGCGAGTTCAGCTGTTGGTCCTAGTGTGGCTCCCCCAGCTAGTCAGACTTCTTCTGTGACTTCACCGGCAGACTCGGCTGCGCTTCCGGTCAGCTCAGCGGCGGCTACGAGCCAGCCCGAGCCGACCCTCGCCCAGCTTCACCGTACTCCTTTGGCGAGCTTGACTTCGCCTCAGCGGCTTCGACGTTATGCCAACCCCAAGTCTCCCACTGCTGCAGGTCCTCGTCATCGTTCACCGGCGCCGCATCCGCCTCAGCCGTACGCTTGTCCACTTCCCGGGGAGGATGGACACGAGGCTATCAGTGCCCTTTATCGCCCAAGTTCTCCTCAAGCTACTGTGTCCGATGGAGGAAGGCCCCGCTCTGAAAAATCCCGTCGTCGGACTCGGCGGAAGAAGGTTCGCCACCTTCGGTTGAGTTCTGCTACACAGCCCGCTGTCTCTGCTCGCTCTGAAGACGACGATGACGCTTTGAGCGAAGCTGAATTCGAGTTTGAGTTGCCTGAACCGCCCACCGACACCGTTCCTGCGATTGATTCGACGACTTCGGCGGGTTCTACGTCTTTCCGGTCCTCTGTTGACTTCGTCAGTCGCGGCTACTCATCCACCGCCGGTATCTTCTTCGGATGTCGTGGCTTCGCTGCCTGTCTCGGCTACAAGCATTTGTGCCCCAGGCTCGACTTCGCCCATCTCCGCTGGGTTGCCCCAGTCAAGTGCACCGCTCAGCGTCGTGTCAACGGTGGTTGGGCGCTCCCAGTCGTCTTCTGGCCGATCCTCTCACGTCTCTCTTTCTCGGGGTCTGAGTGTATCCACTACGCCGACTGACCTAGTGACTCCGGCCGTGAGTGTCCTCAGGCCGTCTCTCCCTGCGAGCTCGGCCGTGTAGACGTCCCCGTCTGATCGCCCCATCCGGAGATCTGCTGCGACCGCCCGCACTGTGACGAGACTCAGCTGCTTGAGGACCTTGACGCGTCTGACGACGAGGTGTGAGGGCCTGGTGACGGTTCTGCACCGTCCTCCGGCTCGACGAATCCTGCCGCTGGGTCGCTCTTGGATCCCATTTCTTTATCCGAGACTCGGCGGGCAGTCCTTCAGGTTCTGACTCAGCGGCCGAAGATGCTCGTCGTTCTGCCAAAGCGAGAAGCCTTCATGCGGCAATCTTCGGCTCTGACGATGAGATGAGTGATGAGTCCTTGCCGCCGAGTAATCGCCACTCCTCGCGACATTCATCGATGGATTCTGGTGACGGGACGACTTCTACCTCTGCGTCGGCTTCGGGGAAGCAGCAGCGTCGCAAGCGTCGTGCCTCGTCGAGTCCTACCGGTCACCGGTCGAAGCGGTCCAAGAAGCACAAGAAGCACAAGAAGCATCACAAGAAGCACCGGCGCCACAAGCATCGGCAGCCTCCGTCAACTCCTGATCCGGCTCCTGCCCAATCCATTCCGGCTGCTCCTTCGCCAAGTATGCTCCCGGTAGTGTCGATTCCCTCTCAGCCGAGTTCGACTGCATCACGTCCGGCTTTGGTCACTGTACCCAGCGCTCTTACACTCCCGCTGGCGACGTTACGGACCCGGGCCTCGCAAGCGGTTTCCAAGGATTGTCGCTTGACTCTTCACATGGCTCAACTCCGCGAGGTACCATTTATGCATTTCGGCTCAGCCCGTTGTTGTAATGCGTAATTGGATACACTGAGCGGAGGGGTGCAGATGGAGCTCGTAGGAGGCAAGAGTCGTGTGCCACCTACGCCGTGTTCTCTTGACGGCATTCGAGCTTTCATGGCCGTTTTCGATCCGAGCCATCCTTGTCAGCGTCTTCGGCGGATGCTCCCTGAGCTTCATTTCTTCTTTTCTCCGTCGATACTGGAGGAAGCTCGGCGGTGTTTGGCTTCTCAGACCCGACGTCGAACTTTGATGCAAGCTCTTGGAGATATGTGGGTGAAGCTTCGTGGCGACAGTCCTTTGGACTCGGCGGGGAGGCCCATCAAGACAGATGGCCAAATGACCCGTTATTTTGTGGCTCTCGATGAGCGTCGTCATTGGATCGTCGAGTCAAGTGTGTTGATGGGTCTCCATCCTGACGTCAACCCGGCTGCCACGCCCGCTCAGCTTGCTGAGGTGTATGAGCTGTGGCTGGTGTACAAGCGCGAGCGCAAACGCCGTAGTGACACCCTACGATCCTTGGTTGTCACTGTCTACGACCAGCTTTACTCGGCGGTCACTCAGAAGCTCGGCGATGAACCTGCTCCTCTTGTGGACGCTGAGGTTTATTTCGATCCGTCCATCCCCCATTACTCTCCTGTTAACCTTTCGTGGGTTCCATCCGGGAGAGACTGGGTTCAATGTGCTCACGATGTGGATCTAGCCGAGCCCTGGCGAGCTTGGTGGATAACTGACCCGGCGGTCCACCCGTATAACACCTGCTTCCGCGCTCAAAACGTGGACTTCTTGGTTTTCGCTCCGCGCGGTATGGACCCTCAGGTTGTTGACGACGCGATTGAAGAAGACTTCGATCTTGCCGAACAAGCGCCTCCTGCATACGCTCAGGGTGCTCCACCGCGGCTGAATCGTCAAGGTATCCACATCTTCGCTGGATCTCCAATCGGTAAGCTCGGCACGGATGACGAGAGTGCGTCTGATGACGACTCGGTGGACGACGGGTTGGGTTCTCCCAATCTCCGAGGCGCGTCTCCGAGTATGTCTCTGTTCGGCACTCCACTCCCCAGTGGAACGGATCCGCCTCAACCCACTTCAGCCGAGTCGGGTTCTGAGGCACCGGTCCTTCTTCCACCTGGTTCGGCGTCAGTCTCGTTGGTTAGCTCGGCGATGATACTTCTTGCCACGGCTGCGGATGTTGCATCTCCTTCCGCAGTTTCCCAAGGGGTGACGTCTGCTACGACGCCACGCCTCCAATCGTCGAGTCCGCTGAGCTCTTCCCAGTTGTCTCTGTCGGGTTCAACTCACTTGGAGTCCGGATCGCCGACTATTTAATTTTCTTTTTTTGACTGGGCGTCCCGTAGGTATCGTTCAGGACTTCATTTCGTAATTATTCAGTATATGTAATTTCGACACAGTAGCATTCCATCTCAACTCGGCCTGTGTCGTCCGCTGAGTTGGTGTAACATTTGGTGCAATAGCTGTTAATCCTCATCTGCAACTTGCACCATTTGCAGACGGGTTTCACGCTTCTTCTGTCGTAGATAGTCAAACAGGAGACCTCCACATGACAAATTCGACAGTGGTTCCCAAGTAGGCTCATCGTAGCCGACCCACTTAACCTTAAACTTCTGTTGTGACCGGGACGTACTCGTGGATAATGGTAGCTCATCGTCGAGAATTGCTTCCACTTCATACTTTCGTACTTGTGTCTGGCTCCCAGCTGTCTTCAGGCAGTAATTCTTCGTCAAAGTCAAATCGCTGAGTCTCTTCGAGGTCGGCGATTAGCCTCGTCTTTGGTCTTCCGCCGAGTTCGGTGACTGCCTTCAGACGTGATACATGGACCACTGGGTAGAACCTATATCCACTCTTGTCGGGTAACTCCAATTCATAGGTGAATTCTTCCACCTTCTTCTTCACCCTGAATGGTCCATGCCATCGGTGGGCTAACTGCTTGGTCAGGCCCGACTTGACTCGCTCCATAAACAACCAGACTTGATCTCCTTCTTTGAACAAGGATTTGGTGGATTCATCGCCTGGTTCTGCAACTCCATCTTCAGCATCTGCTATGTTGGGGATGGATCTTTTCTCCTTCTTGCTCAACGCTTCGTTGTGCTCTCGAGCTCGTCGTGCTTTCGCTCGCACTTGGAACTCAGCTGCTAATCGAAGTGCCACTTCTCGTTGTCTGTTCGCTTCTCGGCGCCACTCGACTGCGTCGGCTGAGTTGACTGGGCGTCCCTGTCCACGTCGTATTGAGCTCGTCATAGCCTTGAGCGTGGACTTGGCGTCCCAACCATGTACCAGATAGAAAAACGTTTCTCGCCGAGTCGAGTCTCTTAAGTTGTTGATAGCGTGTACCATCTTCTGGGCGATGTCATCCCAGTCGGCTTGAAGTGGGTCTTCTACATAGACCCGTATAGTCTGAACCATTGTCTTGACTGACCTCTCTTGTTGACCGTTGGCTTGTGGTCGGTAACTCAGCGTAGCTCTTGATCTCGACTGCATCATCTCTGAGAATTTTTGGAATACGTCACTCATAAACCTTGGATCTCGGTCGTGCCGTATCAGAGACGGAGCCACGAACTGCCTGAAGACGCATTCCTCAAATACCTTGGCCACTTCGAGTGCCCCGGTGTCATTCATAGCCTTAGCGATAACGAATCCCGTGAAGTGGTCCTGGAACAGCAGCAGTGCAGTATTGCCCCGCTGAGTTCGAGGAAGGGGAATCACGAAATCCATTGACACGACTTGGAATGGATGGTCTGACATCACATTTCCCGGCGAGTAACCTCCCAACTGTGGCTTGCCCTTACTGGTATTGCAGTCCTCGCAGGCCCTAACATGTTTCACCACGTCGGCGTAAAGACCAATCCAGTAGTAGTCGGCCTTGACTCGGTGATAAGTTCTAACGATGCCTTGATGCCCTCCTTCGATCGAGTTGTGACAGTTATGAAGTATTTCGTCGACCATAGCTGACGGAATCACCAATCTCAATGAGAGTTCGGTTCGCCGAGTTCGCCCAGTCGGCGAGCTTCATCTCGGCGGTATAACAGGCCGTCTTCGCTGAGTACAAAGACTTCTGCGACTTTGCCGGCATTCTGAGCTCGACGGTGTATAAGGCCCTCAAATTCGCCCCTCAGGTACGCTTTCAGATCGGCCCACCTGAGTTCTTCATCTTGTGCCTTCGCGATTCGTCGTCTCCGCTCAGTCTGTACTTTCACTGGATCAATGTCGTTGGCATTCTGAGCTGTCTGGGCTGACTCCATCTGCGACCTTGTTTCGACATTCGGGGTCGTGTGGTTAGTCCGCCGAGTCGACACCCTGCTGACTTGTTCGAATTCATCTCCACTGCTTTCAAACGCCGATTCTCCAGGATATGTTGATATGGCTTCTTGATCCTGACTTCCTCCTCTTGCTCTAGCCGAGTCTTCATCCAGCTCGTCCTCAAAGTGAACTCGGCGTACTCGGCTACGAGTGACAGCCGTGCCAATCGGGGTTTCCGCTGGGTTGTCTGTGGCGTACAGTTCTTCGGCTACTCGGTTATTCATTCTCAGTTCTGCTTTCCTATCCGTCCCGAGAATTACTCGTCCAGCTTTAGCTTCAAGTGCTTCTGTAGCGAAAGAATCAGCCGCTGCGTTATAGTGTCGCGCTATGTATCGATACCGGACCGAGTTGAGTTGCTTCGTGAGATCCTTGTATCGAGCTAGCTCCACTTGCAACGTTCCTTCTTGAATGCTATCACCCCCATGGATTGCTGGATTGCAAGCCGGGAGTCACCCACGATAATCAGATCGGTTATGCCTCGGTCAATCGCCGCCAAGACTCCATTGTTCATGCCGGTGTACTCGGCGATGTTGACTGTGGTGGACGACAGGTACGCACTCGCAGCGATCTCAATGTCCCAATTCGGAAGGCGCCACAGTATCCACGAACAACTTCCATATCCGCCGTATTTAGCTGTCTTCGCTGAGCCATCAAATGACAGCACGCATCCCGCAAAGTCAGCTGGTATTCGGGCGTATAGCAGCGGTGGGTCCATTCGAACTGTCGCCGAATTCTTGGAAGGAGGCGCAAGGTGCTTCAAGGAATCGTCGAGTCCGATAAACGGGGTTATCGACGCCTGGAGCAACTGGGCGAAGTCTTCATCTCGTTCACGTACTCGCTTCACCTTCAAATCGTAGGGCGACAACATATCTGCGAAACTGACTGCGCGGCCGTACAGCGACTTTGACTTAAACACCCACTCCAGCGTGGAGAAACGGGTGTAGACGTGTAGCGTCTTCCCCGCCAAGAGAGTGTAGCACACTTCCAGCAATTGTAACAGCGCGACTACTTCTTTCTCAGCGGGATGATAGCCGAGTTCATTCTCTTTTAGTACGCGTCCGCAGAAGCGAACTGGGTGCAGCTTGTCGTCGTGTGGTTGCATCAATGTACTGCTCAGTGCCCAGTCATTGGCGTACAACATTATGTGGACTTCTTTCGCCGAGTCGAAATGGCGCAGGATTGGAGCTTCTGCTACCCGTCTTTTGAGCTCGGCGAATGACGCTTTTGCTGACGCCAAGTCACCCCCAGGACCAAAGTCCGTATCCTTTAGCTGATAGAGTACCGCTATATAAACAGCCAAGTTCTGGATGAATCAGCCGTGATAATTGAGGTCACCGAGGAAAGCTTGCATCCCCTTCTTTGATTTCGGGAAGGCGAGCTCGGCGATCGCGGCTATCTTCTTCGCATCAGCGCGTATGCCACTCGGCGTAATCTCGTGCGATAGGAAATCAACCTTGGGTTGGACAAAGATACTCTTGGTAAAGCTGATGCTAGTTCGACATTCTGTGAACCGGGCTAGTAGTCGGTCGAGTGTCTTCAAGCAGGCGTCAAACGTCTTCCCTCCAAAACAGATATCATCGACAAACGACCTCCGCTTGAACACCGGAATCAAAGAAGACTGGTCTGGTTCTCCATTAGCGAGCATGTCGCCGTCTAGTCCGTTAACCAGGTCTTGGACCGGATCGCAGTCAGTTTGTGATTGGTGGTCCGCTTCAAACTTGGTCAGCTGACCCTGCGTTGAATCGCTGACTCTGCCGAGCTCGACTCGCCGTGTTCCCGACTCGGCTTCAGCAATAGCCATTCGTTCAGCATACAACTGCCATTCTCCCTTTGGTTGAGCGTATCCCCATAGAGCGTTGTCGATCAGTCGCTGGTTAAATCATAGGCGCATTCTTCAATCCAAACGGCATGCGTTACCATTCAAAGTGTCCAAGTGCACAGACGAACGCTGAGATCTGCCGAGCTCGGCGTGTCATCAAGACTGCCCAAAATCCACTCGCAGCATCAAGCGAGCAAAACCACAAGTAACTATCCAATTCGGTAAGCAGGTCATCGACTAGTGGCATAGCGTATTCCATCGGCGTCGTAATCGCATTAACTACTTTATAGTCAATGCATAGCCGAATATCCACACCATTTTGCTTGAGCACTATCACCACTGGCGAGGCCCAAGGGCTGCCCGAGAATGATATCAACCCAGCTCGAAGCAGCCCCTTCAACAACTCGTACAGTTTGCTCAAGTGGCGGAGAGGTATCCGCCGAGCTCTCTGCTTAATGGGTGCGTGTCCTTGATTGTCGATGTCGCACAATGCTCCGTACGCTGGAGGCGGTAGGGCATTACCACTTGAAATCAGTATTCCTTCGTGCTTTTACAGCTCTGCCACCAACCTAGCCGACTGTGCTGGCGTATGACTACTCGACTTGAGGTTTGGAGCGCCACAGTCGAGTTCTGTAGGCTCAACTTCAGTGAGGTCGGAAAGGAAAGCCAGCTCGTGAGCGTAGTCCGTCAACTCCAGATCTGTCCCACTCCGCTCAAAGATGTCGGTCTTACCATCGTCAACATCATCCTCTTGCTAGTCTTCGGTCGCGGCGATAGCCAAGTAGTGTTGTCTTAGGGTTTCCGTTGGGTCTCTCGTCGAGTTGCATTCATCAGCTTCATCTTGTCCTAAACCGTAGTCCATTCCGCCGGGGTCGAATACCGTCGTCGCTGAGTTCGTTACTCCGACCTCAGTTACAGTACCTCCCAACAGTGATACTTCTGATAAATCATAGGTGTCGTCCACGTCGGGGCCCGTATCCGCTGAGTTCACTGCGATGGCCAATCTGACTCCTGCGTGTTCAAACTTGTCTCCGAGGTAGATGGTATCATCGTTATGCCGTCTAACCGGTTTCAGCCTCCATAGTCTCCAACGCTGGGTCCGCCGTAGCTGGGTCGTCGTTGGGCTTTATTCCTTCATGTAGTAATATCTCCCAACTATCATAGTCCTCCTTGCGTCGGAGAGCTGATCCGCTGAGTTAACTGCGACGGCAGAACTAGCTTCCGTGCGTGCAAACGCGTCTCCGGGATAGATGACATCCTGACGGCATGCTGTGGCCCCGTCCGAATCACTCTCGGTGTTTAGATCTGCTGACGCCGAGTCAACTGGATAATGCAGTCTTTTGGCGTACCCATCGCTGAGTTCACCACGGCTGCAGAACTTAACTCATCGACTCCAAATTCGGCTCGTGCCTCACCTTCATCACTGTTGCTACTGGTATTCGCCGTCCAGCTCAGTCCTTCACTGTTAACCTCAACATCTCTTGAAAGTAATACCTCCAGCTTGGAATTTGCAGTCGTCACGCTAGGGCACTGTGCCGCTGAGTATGCTACGACGGCAGGGCAGACATCCATGCGTCCACACTCGTCCGTCGTGTAGTTCCATGGCACACCGGAACAGCTCTCAATTCATTTCTTGCGGCTGGTTCTCCGAGCGCCGAGTTCGCCATCACCACATGGTTAATCCCAGCACTTATAGTGGTCAGGGTGCTCACAGCTGAGCTCGCCTCGCCCACAATACTTGGTCTAATGACTCCAACCTTGGCTCGGTTGTCAATAACGGGTTGGGCGTCACGTAGGATGTGTTTGGAGCGTTCGTCAGGGTCTCCTTCCGTTATAGCTGAGTCTTCAGTCGTCGACACGTCTTCCTTGGCCCTTACTGCACTTGTTCCTTCAACCGCTGAGCTCGCGTTGACGTCAGAAATGGCGCCATCGTCTTCAAACTTTATCAGCTGATAGGAGACATCTTGGCCATCGTGTAGCACCGGCGTACAATCCGCTCGGACGTCTTCCAGCTTGAACGCTGAGTTTATAGCCGGGTCCCCCTTGTCACCCCTGAAGTCGATATGGCGTCGGCGTTACCGCGACGCCTCTCGTCTTCGTCGGCTTCTGTATCAGCTTCGATCCTTCTCCAGAGTTCGGCGCATGTTAATTCGGGTCCATTTTCCACTGGAGGGGGTCGTTTTTCCACCGCCGTCGGAATTGGGTATTTTCGTCTTCCCACAGCTGGCGGCTGGTGTGACAACCAGTCCTCGTACAGTCGTTGTTCTTTCTGCAGAAAGTCTTTGTCCATCGCTGACTCAAATGCCAATATCTACCAGTCACGGTATCTCGCCGAGTTCACGCGGACATATCCCTCATTGGCCAGTACTCCGTGTGGTTGCCATTTTATCACATAAAAGTGAGGTGGGCACCAGACTGACGTCGGTCGTACGTTCGTAATCAGGAGATGGGTTGGTCTTCCTCGGCGATTAAAAGCAACCGTTGGAATCCAACCCTTCGTCCGTCGCACCCACAAGTCATGTGTCGACTCACTGGGTTGTCGCCTGGGCAATTTGAACTCAGCGGTCATTCGACTTTCGATTGTTAACCCGTCTGGTGGTCCGCATGGGACATTTGGTCCGAACTCGGTCTTGGTCGGCGCATTACTTGATCGGATGAGTGGAATCACCATCGCATCGGGTAGCTTGACCGCCGAGTTGTACAGATCCAGACGGATCCCAGCTGGGATCATGAAGTCAGTGCCGAGAATCAAATCGACTCCGGAATGATGAGGCATTATCCATACTTCAAACTCGTATGCCACTTCCCAGCCGAGTGTCACCTTCACGACTGCTCGTGACGTTGTCACCATTCTGTCTTTACTTTTCCTTTTATGTCGATTCGCTTATCTCGGCTGACCACTCTCTTGAGACGCAGTTTCCTCGCGAAGTACTCACTAATCGCCGAGACATTTGCTCCGGTGTCCAATAATATATTGGTCCTTCGGTCGTTCACTGCACCCAATACGAGAGCTCTTATTCTAACTCGGCGATCAAACGTCTGTGCTGACCACCATCCCAGCCGTTCTCCCGGAAGCAGCTTCATGATTCTGGTTCGATGCACAGCCTGGTCTGACCGCCGAGTTACACTTGCAATCGCTCGGTGGTTATCATCTAACTCACCGAGCTCACGTTCAATTCCGTCGATTTCACACATCCAATTGCCATCCCCGCTTCTTCCCTCGGGCCGTCCTGCTTCGCCTACGAAGGCAAACAAGAAGTTCGCCTCAACTGCAGGTTCAGCTGACTGTAGCAGCCCGGCATATTCCAACCCAGTCAGTGTTGGCGGGCCGCCGAGTTTAAATCATTTGGCGTGTAAAGGTTTTGCAGGTCTTCCGGCACTTGCGATTTGTCGACAGAGTTTTTCACGAACGCAGCCAGCTTCTCGTACTGACGAAACAGCTCGCACTGGCCGACTTCATGGGCTTGTCTGCAGAATTTGCAGCGTCGCCGACAGTAGTGAGCCGAGTGCCCCGTTCTTCCACAAGCTGCACAAGGTCCACGCTGTGAGTTGTCGCGTGATCCATCTCCACGGTTCGACTGTTCTCGTTGGTTGTACGGTCGCGGAGGTCGGTTCGCTGAGTTTCCCCAACTTCGATTCGAGCCTTTCTGGTCTCCCGCTGAGTTCTCTCGGCGGTCCGGTGTATTTCCCTTATCATTGGAAACGCCGGCGTCTATGTAGTCGTCGTCGTCCGCTGAGTCGTATCCTCCGGACTGGTCCTCATCATCCCATTCGTCTTCGGAGTTGTACGGACTCGGCGGGTTCTGGTCGAGGAGTTCTTCCCCGTCAGAGTCAGCGTCAACGACAGTGACTCGGCGGTCACGGTTCTCTTCCTTGCGACTGCGCTTCTCATCTCGACGTCCATCTCGGCGTTCATCGCGACGGCTTTGATCCTTCCGCTTATCGTCTCGGCCTCGTGCGATCACGAGTCGGTCGCGTTGCTTCTTGCGCTTTTCACCGAGGATTCGACGATTGATTATCTGCTCCACCTTACTGATGTCTTCCAACTGCAAGGGGTACATCAAATCCATCACATCGTCATCACCACAATGCAACAAGAAGTGTTCGACATGGTCAGCCGCGTCGGCGCCACCCTTCTCGTACTAGATCTTGGCTGTCCGAGCATACCCGTTGAGTCGGATCAGGAAGTCGCAGATCGGTTCGTTGACTTTACGTCTCGCCAAGTAGTAACGAGTGCGGGCGGATTGGTCGAACGGTGAGCAATAATAATCCAGGAACGCCTCGCTGAGTAGTTTCCAACGTCGCTGAGTCTGCTTCGGCAGCTGCCTATACCAACTCTTCGCAGCGAGAAAGGCTCGCACCAGGCACTTTGGGGCATCCTGGTGCTCTTCATCTCGTAGATGAAACGCTTGAGCCACTGGAGCGACGCGTCAGAACGGTAGCGCTTTCCTTCGAGCTCGGCGAATTTGTCGAGTGAGGCGTGGGTTCGGACTTCTAGGTACTGCGTCGAGTCTTCTTCAGCCGCGTCAAAGCTCAAGATTCGGATGTAGTCCTTCACGGTTTCTTCACGGTTTCCTCTCACGTCGAAGGCGTCGTCGTCTTCTTCATCCTCCTCGTAAGCCTCAGCCTCGTCTGCAGCGTCATACAATTCACGGTAACGACCAACATTCCGCTGTCCACGACTCGGCGCTCGCTGAGTCGGGTTTAGCTTCATTGGAGTCAGCATGTGGGAGTCTTCGAAGTACGGAGTCCCTTGCGTAACGCGGAACACCTCACGTCTCTTCGTCTCCGGGGTCTTCGGCAAAGGAATTTTGCTTGGGTCTTCGCCGAGTGGTTTGAGCTCGGCTACTCGGTTGTACACCTTCTTCGTTCCACCAGGGGCCTTCTCCAATCTAAACGCCACTCTCAACTTCTTCTTCCATTGCCAGAGCTCAGCTCCGCCACGGGTCAGACTCCAGTCGGACAGGATGAGGCTGTTTGGTCGACTGCTGCATCGATAGCCCATCGCCTTCAGCAGCAACACAGTTTCTTCCACCAACTGATTGATGTTGGCTGCACGCACCGGTTGAGTTAACTCAGGACCCAACATCGGCCACTTCGCCTGCGCCATCGCCACAGGCGCGAACATCATCATCCATTCCGATCTCGTTCTCATCTCCTCGCCGAGTCGAGCCAACACTTTATTGGCGCTCGGCGTATCGGCGCTCCTCGTCGCTTTCGGAATAAAGGGTGGACGGTCCCCTTGAGCAACGCCATGTTCTTCTTCATCTTCTTCATCGTCCACACCTTCGTCGAGCTCGGCGGATAAGTTGCGCTCGACAGGACGTGGGGCTCCCATGCGTCCCACCTGCAGCGTCAACTCTTCCACCTCGCCAAGTAGCTCGGCGGTAGTCTTCGTTTCTCCGAGCTCAGCGGTCTCGGCCTTCTCTTCATATTCTCCTTCACTTGCATCTCCGTTCTCGCTCCCCTGGTCTTGGCCATCCTTGTCGTACTGGACGGTTCGTCCCACCGCCATCGTCATGGCGATGAGTCGTTGATCCGCCGGGTCCGACCCCGCGAGAGGCGATCCTCGAGCCGTCGCTGGGCTTCCGTCGCTCGGAGTTGCTGATCCCTTGACCATCTTCACTCCTCTCTTTCTCTTCTCTTCCTCTTAACTTGGTTAGCTGGCACCTATAAAAACAAGCACACACTCCTGTTCCCGGGTCGCGGCACCAGTTGTGGTGTAGTATAACACACAAATACCGTCAGATGTGGATTCCTTACACAAACCACAACGAATCGCCGAGTTAGGTCGGCGGTTGTATGGCCTGCGCAGAGGGTGGTCCCCTCGCGGTCCGGCCCTTCCGGGACAGACGAGTGGCTCGCCTCCATCGGTTCCGACTAACCAAGTCAGATCACTTCCGAGGCTCCGCCGAGTTTGGTTCGGCTGAGCTCGTTCGCAACCCTGTGCCCTCCACCAAAGGATGGACGACGGCGCGCGAGCGCTTTTACAGGTCACCGAGCGCAGCGGCTGCTCAACTAGAAGTGTTACGGCACCCTAGCTATCCGACGTACCGGCCCGCTGAGTATGCAAGACTTTCTCTCGCGCGTAGCGAGACTTTGTCCTACCCGGACCGACCTAATCTCTTGGCGCTACCAGTCAATACCCTACAAGCTATGCCTCTCGAGTACTGACGGCAGGCATAATCCAGCCCTATGCAGGGACTTACCGGAAAAGTGTACACGTGTCTTGGACTAGGAAAATTCTGCTCTGTTATCTTCTGGGAGCCTTTTTGGCTCTCCCTATTTAATCCTATGCTTCTTATACAAATATCTCGTGAAATGTAGTCGTTTCGGATCTCTACCGACCCTTCAACTGGGTTCAGGCGACCGTTGAGCTCAGCGGCTATCCGGATAGCATCATCCGGACAGATCGCCGAGTACTTACCGTGATCCTTTGTTCCTAAGCTATGGGTTATCAGACCGAGCCAATTCTTGACCTAAAGTAGGTTGGCGTATGGTCGAATCTGGAAATCCCTACACCACAGTCGGCTCGTACGCCAGATTCTGCCATTCTCTGTAGCGACGGGATCCCACTGACACATATCCGGGTCGCCTAGGGATACCGTCCTTCGCCAACCATCGCCCAACCTCCTCATAATGGTCTAGTAATAATCTCTTGTCGCTGACGTTGGTGACCTGGAGGTATTGTGATCGACCTGGTCCTTGAATTACTGTAGGCACCCACTTCTCGCCCCGAGTGACCCACCGTTTCTCATGTTCCACCCACTTCAACCGATCTGTCAGTTCCCAGGTTTCTCCGGGATCGATTCAGGTCGTCTTATCCGCCCTTATGATCCTCATCTTCGCCCCGTACAACGGTCGCCGTCCGCTGAGCGGGATCCGCATCTCGTCCGGGAAACACAGTGTCCCATCCGCCAGATCCAACCTTACCCCGACTGGTACCATGAAATCAATCCCGAGGATGGCGTCTTGACCAGCGAGATCTCCGATCCAAATATCGAACCAGTATACCAAACAATCTGCCAGCGTGATCTTGATCCGTGTTCTCCCATTCGTACGGTATACGCCTTCACCAATCCCAACACAATCTTGGATCCGACTCCCATTCACTTGGCACCCCACCTTACGACCAAAGGAGGTATCTAGTATAGACACCTCGGCACCACTATCTAGGGGTAGGATTGCTTTTTCATTGTTGATCTTGCCCCCTACCTTGGCTTGTCCGAACCATTTTCCTGGGGCATGGCACTTCCAGTATCCACGGGACTCCCCTGTCAGCAGATCCATGGATCCGACCTCTTCCGATCCACGGGATCCAGTGACCTGACTAACCTTAGGTGGATCTGCAGTGACCTCACCCTTGGCAGGCTCAAACCACCGACCATGCTGTCGTTTCTCCCAGTAACCGCGCGCTTCTCCCCTTTGTAGATCCAGGGCTGAAGATACTTAGGATCTGGCAAACTCATCCACTTGGCGCAAACTAGAAATCTTGGCAGCTGACACTTCATGGAGATCACGTGTATTATCGACTGGATCTAGGGTCCTGCTACCTGGATCTAGCGATGTCTTGTTCACAAATGTATAAATGCAATACCGAGAACGCTCGGCTCGTACCGGATTCAAACCCGGCGAGCGTCCTAGTTTAAGATCTTCTCTGCCACTTCTGGCAACATCCCTCTGTGCTTGGCTGGATCAAACCGTTGGCGGATCTGGTTGTAGAATTCTTCAATCGGGCACTTGTCGACATCGTGAATCTCGCCACAACCACGACACACGTAGAAGCAATGATCTCCGGGATGACCTTTCTTGCCACACTTCTCACAGACCAGATGTTTCCTACATCCAGACTCTGTGTGCTTCCGGGATCCACACTGCGAGTACCTGATTTGTCCTGTCCCGTCCATGAAATCTCGGGATCTGTACATCCCACGGCCCGGGTACAGTATCGCCAATGCGGGCGTTGTCTCCACTATTCGTTGTACGATCGTTGGGCGCAGTGAGACAGACTCGGCGGTAATCCTCTGGGTCGGAGTCCGAACCATCGGATCCCGATTCAGCTCCTGAGTCGGGCGCCGTGACTTGGTGGACGCGTCGAGCTGGAGCCGCGGGCGTCGGAACGTTCTGGCGATACTTGCCGGACCCGACCGCCGCCTTCTTCTGGCGGTGTTTCGTGCGATCCAAAACCCGCAGCACTGCGTCAAGCTCATCTGCGTCTGGAAGACGTAACCAGGTCAGCCTGTCGGCCAGATTCACATCTCCCAACGTCTCAATAAATGATCCACATGTTCCCCCAGTACCGTGGATCCCCCATCCTTGATCTTCAGCTTGGCCCGTAGACCGGCCACATTTAGTCGATGCAGATACTCCAGCGGGGATTCATCCGATCTGCGGCGAGCGTGGTAGTATTGCCGTGCCACTGACACCCCCACAGTACTGGGTTTGGAAACTGCGCAGCGAATTCGGCCACTTGTTCCTGGTGGATCTGCCCAGCTGCCGATACCAGTTCCTGAATGGCCCCGCTAGCAGATCCGCAAAGGTCAAACACTTCTCAGCATCCGTCGCTTGATCTCTCATGAGGGCCGACTTGACTTTGCTGATCCATGTTCGCGCTCGGTCTTCGCCTTGATCCTTGCCCGTGAACTCCTTCAGATCCGATTTGGCTGAGATCCGTACCCTCTGGATTGTGGACGATTCACCTGCCCCGGCTGCAGCTGTTGCTACCGCCGCTGGTGAAGGGGATGGGCCATCCAGATCATCTGGTTCAAACTCATCATGGGAGTTGTCCCCCTCCACTGATTCCATCTCCACGTCTCGTGCTCCATGTTTGTGAAACACTTGCGCTTGTGGCACGGGCGCTCTCATGCCCTGTTCGGCCAGGAAACGACTCATCGCAGCTTCGAAGTGTCGTTGCAGGGTGCCCGAGGAAGTGTCGGAAGGGCCTGTGGCCGTCTGGTCCACTGGCGAGACAGGATCCGTGAGGCGATTACCTTGAGCCCGATCTGACGATAACCCCACTGGCTTCTTGCCGGATCTAGCTCGATCCTGGTTGGATTGTATCAGATCACGGATAGGGCGTATTGGATCCCGAGTCTTTACGCTCAAAGTCACTTCCTGTCCCCGGATTTTCGCCCGCGCTTCCATCATGGATGCCCCGGAGGGTCCATAAGTCATGCGTCGGGGTTCGGACGACGTGTCTGACCCATCCTCAGCCGCGGATTCGTAGTTCGAGGACGCAGCTTGGCTGATCCTCGGCGACGACACTGGATTCATAGTGCGCGACATTTCTCCGGTGATGGACTTAACTCTGACAAAGAGGCCCCGCGTCGCGAATACTATGAGATCCAAGTCTAGCTCGAAGATATCCTCTGCGTCGAACACACCTGCTACGATGCCTGACTCCGTAAGGAAACGTAATAGATCTTTGACTGCCACCAGCTTGTTCGCCGTTTTCGTTGGTGCTCTCACCGGTTCCCTTGGATATTCGATCTGTCGTGGATTCAGGATCCGCATGACAGGATCTTGATGCAGAATATCGCGTAGAGCTTGGTGGCGATATACAAACTCGAGATCCTTGTCGGACCAGCTGGACCTGGATTCAGCTTGGTCCTTTTCCGACTCTGGAGCTTGCATCTTCTTCCGCGTAGTCTTACTCGTTTTCGTCTTCTTTCTCGTTTCTTCGACTAGCGAAGTTGGGTTTAGGTACGGTGTTGGCTTAACCGGTGAATCTGCAAATGCATACCGTTTCACCTTCACTTTCCCTTGTTTTGTTAGCGGATCTTGACTTGCGTCAAGATCCGCAGGGGTCCCCGAGGAGGCCTGAAGAGGATAGAAAGGTTTCTCTTCTAGATCCGGATCTGTATCCACCTCTCTTCCGTCGACGGAGTTCCTCCCAGGACTCCATCGATCCGCGAATCTTGTTTCATTCAGCAGCGTCTTCGTCGATCCGACCTCCAACGACGCCTCTTCCCCTGGCTCAATCTTCACTTGAGCATCTTCTTAGGACTCACGGTGAAATCCCGAGTCACCAAAAGATCCGGGCACGCGCACCATTGTGATGTAGCGGGATCAGCAAAATCTGCGAGATTGCTGGGTTGAACTTACCTACTGCGCCCAGACACCGACTAACGGAGGGGGTCCCTCGATGATCCGTGTTCTGCTGAACTTCCCTCACCTTGTGTACCCGTCGGTAGGGCGGGATCTTGCTCTCTCGGTAACTTCCGAAGAGTTCAAGTGGTGAAGTTTGAGTGTCTTGGCGAGACGTGGGGATGGGGTGGAGCAGCGTGGTAAGGTCTTCACTCTGCGTCCGTGCTTGGTTCTGGATCCTAAGCGAATATTCGAGCTTGAGTGGATCCAGGGCCTAGATCGTGGATCTGGTCGTAGGGTTGCCTTGCGGGTGTGCTCCCTTGCCTGTGCGTCGTACTTGCCGCCTCCTGTGACAGGATCTTGAAAGCTGAGATCTTTTTGGGTTTACCCGGCCAAGTAGTAAATTCGGTTAACCTGTCGGATCTGCACGTGTAAAGGAAAAGCTCACTAGGTTGTAGGATCTGGCCAATGTATTATCCAGTTATCGCTACCAACGCTAGATTCGCAATTCCCAACCTTCTCTGAGCTCGTACGGCCAATGTAGTTCCGATTCTTGAGGGCAGGAAGGCACTTGCGTGTTACTGTGCAAATAGAAGTCTGTATTGATACTTAAGCCTATACCTGCCTGGATTTCTACCTTCTATGTATTTTACCTGTTAAATCCCTTACCAGGCTCGGCTGCATGCCCTTTTTCTCCTTGACCCATCATCCCAGCTGCATTATCATCAGATCCACCGGATCCATGGCGTAATCATTATGGTCGTCACATTATGGGTACACTTGTCCGGATCCAGGCCACCTTGATCCACTTCACTGCAAGTGTACACTTGTCATGGATCTGAGTTCTCGAATCCTCCAACATCGGCTTGCGACCGTCTGTGATCTCCATTGTCCCACGAAAGTTCGAGATCCACTGCATCCACTGTCCCCATATCCTGGATCCAGGTCACTCCGTGTGGGATACTCCCCATTTGGATCCGGACTCGGAAGTATTGATATGGGACATATCGTGGTGGATCTTGATGTCTCGCTAGTCGCTGATAGTAGATCCACCTTAAGATAACACCTTCCATAATTCCATCATAAGATCCACACTCGATCCACCCGTACATAGTATATCCCATATCTCCTTAAGTGAACTCAGGTGAAGGTGAATCCGAGTCCTTCCTGGGTGGACCCTGCCTCCCCGTATTTTATCCATACCAAATCCATCGTCGGCTTATACGGGATGCCGCTCATCATGGCCAATCCACCTCAGGCAACGCGAATCCCTGCCTGGCGATCCAAATCCTCTCTAATCACTTGAAGCTGTCACTGATTCGGGATAGTGACCCCTTGTTAGGTCCATACTCTTAATTTTGAGAAAGCACTTCATTACAATGACAGCATTTCAGCACACGCTAGTCGTGTGCCGATGCACCTACTTATGTAAAGAAATCTACCTACTTATGTAAAGGAGGGGCCCAATACATTACCCCCTCTTAAAGTTGCAATACGCAACATAAGCAGTGGGCGAAGAACAAATCAATCTGCGCGAGGATGGCGAACGCGGGCTTGGCTTATGGGCGGAGCGAAACAGAGACGAAGATATCTCCTGCGAAGCGCAGGAGCGACACAGCTCAGCTTGCGGAGAACTTGGCAAGCACCACGATGGATCAGAAGCGGACGGGAGCACCGACGACGGCGACGTCATCGACAGCAGCGGCACGCGGCACGCGCGTGATGGACGACCAGCTCCGGGCATGGGCTCTCTCCGATATATCCGGAGCGCGGTCCCCGGACACACTGGACACGATAAAAAAAACTCTTTCGGTGCTTCCACGGACTGCAGAATCCTATCGAGGGTGTCGCATATGGCTTGTTGCAGGAGTCGTGGTTCGCCTTCATCCGGTGCTGGAACCGAACGCAAGAAGAAGGGAAAAGCTTCGTCGGCTGGCTGATATACCGCGAGGGGGTCGTCAAGGGTCACTAGATCACGGAACTCCGTGAGCGCGTCTGCACCAGCGCATGGGAGAACATGCGCCGCATCTGCTACGTGAGAGTCGCTAAATGTTGTGGTACTTGTACTGGATCGTGTCCGACTGTCGAGGAGTGGAGAAGTCACATCGCCGAGTATCCGCTCGGTGAACAAGAACATGGGTGGATCGAGAAGTATCGTCGCTCGTTGGCCGAGAGCATGCGCGCCGCTAGTCGCGCCGGCTCACGCCGACGCTCTGCACATGAAGATTCTTGGCATCGGACTAGGTCTCGTTCGCGTGGTCGTTCAAGTCGTCGTTCTCGATCACGTTCGCGTGGTCGCTCAAATCGTAGATCTCGGTCCCGTTCACGTGGTCGACCAAGTTATCGGTCTCGATCACGTTCGCGTGATCGCATGAGTCGTTCTCCTCGTGCAAGCTGGCATGCGTCACATGGTGGTTCGCAGCGAGATTGGACTCATACGCCTGGACCACATTCGGGACGTCTCGAAGAAGGTTGGCACGAGGCTCCCATGTATCCTCGTCGTAGGGAAGCCCGAGCCATCGTACCCGATAGCGACGGTCGGCCGGAACAATGTGGGCGAGCCCACGATGACGATTAAGAGCGTGAAGTGGATATTCGTGGGCAACAGTGTGCTCAGCAATCCAGCGGGTATCTCCGGCAGCGTCGCCAACAGGAGGAGGGCCGTCGCGTCGATAACACTCGCGTTCTGGCTGCCCAGAATGAAAACGACTTGCTGAACCGTTACTGGGATACCCAGCAGGAGTTGGATGAGGCTCTCGATCAGACTGCCCGGGCCACCGGGGGGAGTGCGCAGCTGCGTCAGTCGAACCGAGAGATCCTTGATCGGTTGCAGATGCTGGAGAGGCCTCGCTTACAGACGGGGACACAGCCTCGAGATCTGACGCCTGGTGCGGATGGATCGATGGCTCGCCGTGCCCGTCGAGAAGGTCGCTCGACGCATGCTCCGGCTCAGTACACTGAGACGACTCTGGAATCGTAGCGGGGTGATACTTCCTGAGTCGTCCGACGGAAAACGTCGGATGCAAACGTAGTGACGTAGGAATGTCACGCGTGTAAGCATCACCAATGGCCTTGATCACCGTAAACGGCCCAATAAAGCTCGGCGCGAGTTTGTTCGCGCCGAGGTTGGTAACCGCAGCGTATACCTTCCGTCGACAGCAGCACGCGTTCGCCTGTCGTAAACGTGGCCGTGTTCTTGCGGCCAGTCTTATCGACGTTCTTCTTCTGCTTGTCCACTGCATCCTGCAGTGCGTCTCGAACATAGCGGGTGACCGCTTGGCGCTGTAGTACGAGGTCGGAGACGACTGCGGAGTCGATTGGTCGCGCCGCATGCTTTGGCGCGTAGTTAGCCGGCGCGAGTGGGCTCGATGCGGAGCGTGTCACTGCGTTGATCGACGTGGGAACAGAGGATACATTCGAGATTTCTTTAGCAACCGTGTGTATGTACCGGTTGACCCAGTACCGGTGTTGCCGCCGGAGACATCGGAGCTGGAGTAGACCGCTTGTCGGCAGCTCTTTCCCCACCCAGAGTGGAGACACACGGCGCTGTGGGATGGCCCACGGCGAGGAGAGCAGGAACACGCGGGTGTTGCGCGCTATTAATGAAGAAGGGCGTCAGGCCAGTCGACGCGTGTACCGCGTTGCTCAGCGCGAACTCGGCCAGAGGCAGAAACGAGCTCCAGCTGGAGAACGACGTCGTGTAGCTTCGAAGGACGTCTTCGAGGACGCGATTTACGCGCTCCGTCTGGCCGTCCGTTTCCGGATGGGCTGCTGTGGACATCAACAGCTTCAGGCCCAGTAGCTCGAAGAGCTTTGACCAGAAGGCCGACGTGAAGCGCGGGTCGCGTCGGAGACGATGGATTGAGGAAGCCCATGATGGCGGAAGACTGCATCGATGAAGGGCACCGCGGTATCTGCCGCGGTGATCGAATCCGACACCGGAATCAGGTGGACCATCTTGCTGAAGCGGACTACGAAAACTAAGACACCTGAACGTCCTTTAGCATCGGGTGGGAGCCCGAAGATGAAGTCCATCGACACCGAGCGCCAGGCCTCGGTGGCCACTGGTAGAGGACGCAAGGGAACCTGTGAAGACGAGGAAGGTTTCACGCGCTGGCAGATCTCGCAGGTGCGCACCCACTTACGCACCCATTTATACAGGTGGGGCCAATAAAAGTCGCGTGACACAGCGGCGAACGTCTTCACGCGACCGAGATGATCGCCCAGCGGGGCATTGTAAAACGCATGGATAATCCGTAAGCGCAGATCGGGGTCGTTGGGGACAACGACACGTGGGGTATCGAAGTTGTCGATGCTGTACGTCAGCAGCTCGTCCTCGAGACGGTATCGGTGGTTTTTGTTTCGAACAGAGCGGGAAAGGGCTCCCAGTGTGTTGGCGCTGGGAGAGAGGAGATGCTTCAGGAAACTGGAGTAGATCGAGTCATGCTTGTAAGCAGCTCGGATCTCGTCGCGAAGTGGCATTACCGGGAAGACGCTCGTCAGGCTGACTCCTGACGCCTCGCATGTGGAACACTCGTCTACATCGTCTTTATCCAGCGAAGCTTGTCGACCCAATGCAACGCGTGGGTCGTAATCGGGGCGCCGGGACAAAGCGTCGCCGAGAATGTTGCTCTTGCCAGGCTTGTAATGGACCACGAAGTTTTACTCAGAGAAGAATGAAAGCCAGCGGACCATCCGCTGGAATAGATGGGGACGCTTCATCGCTGTCCTCAGCGATGCGTGGTCGGTGTACACCGCGAAGGTATTCTCACCCAACCAGTACACTCTGAACTTGATCAGACCGTAGCGCATCCAAGGAGCTCCTTGTCGTGAACAGGGTAATTGTGCTCCGCCGGCTTCATCTGTCTGGACTGGTAGCTCACGACACGCTCTCGATCTTCATCGTCGAATTGCATCAGCGCACAGCCGATGGCGAAATCGCTCGCGTCGCAGACGACATGAAAGACCTTCGAGTCATCCTGGAGCGCGAGGATTGGGCCTCGGCGAGACTTTTCTTCACCGTGTTGAAGGCGGCTTGATGTTGCGGGAGTCCACGACCACGACACATCTTTCTTCAGCAACGCAGAAATCGGCTGGATCAATCCGGCGTAATTCTTCGTGTACTTGTGAAGATAATTTGCGAGACCCAGCCACTGACGCAATTCAGTGGGATTCTGTGGCGTTGACCACGCACACATCGACGACACTTTCTCGGGGTCGGCACGGACGCTGTTCTTGCTCACAGAGCAGCCAAGCACCGGAATCTCCGGCGCGCAGAATATGCACTTCTTCCAGTTGGCATACAGCTTGTTTTCGCGCATCACTTGGAAGACTTGCCTCAGATGCTTCAGGTGGACTTCAAGCGCGCTGAGGCCTCCCTCAGCGCGACTGTGTACGAAGATGTCGTCGAAGTAACTCGGTGCGAAATCGCGGAGCGGGCGCGGCACACGGGATACCATGCGATTGAACGTGGCGGGGGCATTCTTCAAGCTTTGTGGCATAACAAGCCACTCCACTGGGAGTGCTTACCGCTGTGAGCGGTATGTCGCTCAGCCTCATGAGGATTTGGTAGAACCCATCGGTCAAGTCGATGGCTCTGAAGACCTCACTACCCGACATTGCGTCGAGCACCATGTCCTTTCGAGGAATCGGCGTCTGGGCAGGGATGGTAACGTCGTTCAGCTTGTTGAAGGCATGGACGATGCGCCACCCACCCGTGACTTTCTTCACACAGGATGTCGGACTGGAGTGCGGTGATGTGCTCTCACGCACATGGCCCGCCTTGCGGTGGGTCTCGAAAAAGTCATCGATAGCTTGGACCTGATCTCGCGGGAGCGGCCACTACCGCGTCACACAATACTTCAAGCCGGGCACGAGTGACGAATTCCTCGGTCAGCTGGTAACTCAGCGGGGATCTTATCCGGAAGGACATCTTCATATTCGCGGGCGGACTCGTAGACTGGATTGCCGGATTCGCGTAGCGCTTTCCAAGATTGCGCTGCGAAGCGCTCCTCGCGGGCCGACTTCGGTTCAACGCTCTTTGGGCGTCGTAGTCACTGACTGAATTCACTTCGAGCGACGCCGAATCGGCGTCGGTGATCAGGCAAACCTGATCGATTTGATCCTTGAGGCCGCGAAGGAAGTTCTTCCAGGAGAGACCTGGAAGTCAGGTGATCGACCCTGCTTCTCGAGGTGGGTTTGCAAGCTCGAGTGTTCGTCGGCGACCGGAGGTACCTTCCACATACTCAAGCACGCAGACCGACTCCGTCGGTGAGCTGTCACTTGGTACGGGCTCTCGGCGAAGTTTCAGCCGACGCCGCTTCGACTTCCACTTTCGCCGCCTCGAGTGCGAACTCGAGGATGATGAGTCGCTCTCGCTGGACGAGAGGTCACCCCCCCCTCTCTAGCGGGAGCCCCTGCTCGACCGCTGTAGTGTTCAGCGGGAGAGCCAACTGCTCGACCACCGGCTCAATTGGTGGGAGCCCCTGCTCGACCGCCATCTCGTACGTCTGCGGGAGCCCCTTCTCGACCGCCAGTTGGTCTTCATCCCCACGTCGCCGCGGCGATTCGTCAGTTAACAGCACTGCGCAAGCCGTGCAGAGAGGGCCATCGCTCACTCTGTGTACAACATGCGTCGTAGATGACCGGTCCACGACCGTGACGTGAGCTGGACGACCAGGAGGTGCATGAACACCTCGCTCACATCATAATCACTGCGACGCTTGACTGATTGGGCCAACCAGTCAATCTCTGGTTGATAGCGCGTCAACCACGGCATACCCAGGATGCAGTCAAAAGCGTAATTCATCCCAATGACGAGGAAGTCGTCGTTGCTTCGGAAACCGTCGAAGGTGTACGGAAGCGTAATCTCGCACCGCGCGACGCGGCGTGATTTCCCATCGGCGAACTTGACAGCGACCTTCCCTCTACCTTTGCGAACAGACGGGAGTACCGACAAGCACGACGCGCGGAAGAAGTTGTTGGTCGCTCCTGAATCAAGGAGCGCTCGCAGTGGTCGCCGGGTACCGGCGACATGAAGACTGACAATGATCAATTTTGAATCGCTCAGCGTGGTGGTGGCATGAAAGTGTGCATGTAGCACAGGCGGGCTAGGATGTTGGGTTGCCACCGGGGGACCCGGACCTCCATTTCAGCCAGTAGGGCGCCCCGCACCTACTGACCCTGACCGTTTTTTTGGCTGGTCAGAACTCACGGGCTTGGCATCAATATGCACAAGCACTGGAGCTGGCGCGCGGCACTCCGCCGCGCGATGACCGACCTTCCGGAAACGGAAGCAGGTGAGAGAACGACTGTTCCGACGCGCTACATGCCGCTGGCGATTACTCGTCGCATCGATAGCGTCGATGTCCATGGGCTTGGGCGCAGATTCCCGAGCTGAAGCAGGTAGCGCGTGAGCGTAAGACGCTGCAGTCACGTAGTCCTCGCGTAGGGCGAGGGCAAGTGCCTCTTCGAGTGTAGAAGGATCCGATCTTGTAAGGCAGTAGTGCGTCATGTCTTCGCGCATACAGGACACGAACACATGCGCCTGGGAGGCCATATCGATGGGCTTCGACACGAAACACTACGCGAGGTGTCGTGTCTTCTGGACGTAGTCGCCCATAGTCATCGTGCCTTGCCGAAGGGCGAGGAAGTCTGGCCGAATTCGGAATTCATCTTGCGGCGGCTCGAACGCGAGCCGAAGGTCACCTTGGAGGGTATCCAGAGAAGCGCGTTGCGATCGACGACCAACTTGCCGAGAGCCCATTCCTTGGCTTTCCCAGACAGCCGCGAGAGGAGGAAGTGGACCTTCGCGGAAGGCGCCTCGATCAGCCTCGAGGCGATGGCGATATCGACCTCTCGAAACCAGCGATTCAGCGGAAGTCGGTCTTCTCCGGCACCAGAGTAGGTGGACGTCTCTAGCTTCACGGCGCCATTCGTGGAGATATGCGAGGGAATTGACACTCGCCAATTCGCATCGGCGAGCTCGCGTTCCATGAATTCTTGTGCCGCAACGCGCTGCTCGTCGGGCGTCGCTGAGCGCAGCAGCGACGTGACGACGGCTTCTCCGGACACCGCCGCGAGGCGGTGGAGAGCTTCCCACTCGATCCGAGTGAGATGTGGGAAAGCAGCGTGGTCGAGGTCTTGGCTCATGTCGAACTTGGTCATTGGAAGGACTACAAAGTGCTACCAGGTGTAACGGGCCAGGTATTTACTCCATTACTTGCTTACACTATAGTGTCGTGGAAGCTCGCAATAGGACGACTTAGTCTTAGGTTTAAGTAAAAAATAAACTCTGACTTTTTTTATGACCAAGGCCACAGCCCTGGCCACTCAAATACACGTCATAGTCCAATTGGCTAATAATGGGTCTGGCTCCCCATATATCAGCCAATGGCATGACAGCATTTCAGCACACGCTAGTCGTGTGCCGATGCATCTACTTATGTAAAGCAATCTACCTACTTATGTAATGGAGGGGCCATTACAGTGGTCGTACAAATTTTGCCCAACTTCCTCAGACTGTCTACTGCAAAAATACAGCGCGACATTGAGGACCGCAAGAAGATTTTCACGGAGCGCCATATTTGCGTGGCGTTGGATCCATCATTTAAGGAGATAAAATCCGACTTCTATAGGGTTCAAGTCAGGTGAATGCGGCGGTAGGAAAAATAACAGTGCACCAGTACCGTGAATAAGTTCTTCGTTCATGTGAATTTTGGCGTTGTCCAAAATGACGTTGATCTTGGTAAAGGCCACGGATTGAGGAATGGTAGAATTTTCAACTTGAAAGTCTCGTGGATCGGCTGCCGGGTGAAAGTGTTCTCGGCTGTACTCCACGCAAAAAAATCCTTCAACGTCGAACAGCAAGAACTGAGATTTATTTCCCGCGGGGAAATGGAATGGACACAACCGCTGGGTCTCCACGCGCGGACCACGCGTGTTTTCTCAGGGAGAACCTAAACCATAGCAATATCGTACAACAAATTAACAAGGTAGGATGTAGCAGTCACAAAATTGATATTGTACATTACCTTCCATCCTTGAAGTTTCATCGACAAACACGATTTGATCTGGCCCGCTGTAGAAAGGCAATAGCCTGTTCACATACTTTTGTCGTTCTTTTGGGATACTTTCACGAGCTCTTTTAGTCAGCACTTTTTGCGATAGCCCCAAATCGAACCGTACAAATTGTCGAATCGGAGTAGCAATGTTGGGCTGAAAACTTCTCTTTTAATACCTCACGCAGCTCTTGGAAGTAAAAGCAGGGGTGTTGCTTTACATACTCGCGAACAAATTGTTGCACTTCAATCGGCCATTTAGATGACCGCTCATTCTTTCGGGTGTCGTCGACATTTCCTGTTGTCTTGAAGAGATGGTACCATCTCCGAAGGCTTCTGGCCGAGACGCCCAGTACACCGGATACTACGCTGATCTCAATATTGTAGACATACTGCAAGACAATGCCTCGCCAGCATTTGTCTGATGAGTAGCCCATATTTTATTTAAAACCAATCTGTTGTAGATACCTTGCGTAAGGGTAAATGGCCGGCAAATACTGGCGATTCAGCCCTTAATTTGCTAAAATGTACCTTTTAGACCAAATCGGAGCCCTTGCGTAGGACCTCCACAATCAAGTATTATTGGATCATAGTCGCCAAAATCAAACAGTATTATTGGTCAAATATCATTTTATTTAGTGGCCTGGCTTAGCGATTCAACTCCAGTTCGTCCTCAAATCCCACCTTTAGCCCTACCCACGCTTGCTTAGGACCAGCCTTTAAGGGTCAGATTGGCCAAAACTTTGGAAAGGCACAATAGCGGTATTGTACTACTGTATTAATATCTAGCAGGAGAGCAACTTACAGTAGTTTGTGGTTGTCATATAACGGCAGAGCCAAAGGTGTAGTTTGGGCTGCCAAACAGCAAAAGTTGATAGGGGGGTGCAAGTGTCTCCTCAAGGAGCCACCACCTAGTCCTGACTTCAGAGGCTTCCGCGACGTTGAGTATCCCAACACTGTGTTCGCAGATGTTGAATCTCTCTACGTTCAGGTGTTGATTAATGCATTTTGTAGAGAATATGTTGTCTGATACTTGAATACCATTCCGGAAGGCTTCTACGGGCAATTAACCAAACCAGCCCAGCGAGTTATCGAGTGTTTGCTCGAACAAACACTAACTAAAACAGTCCTGGTTTTAGTTTCTTCTATTGCATTGCGTCTTTACCTAACATGCTGGCGAAAATATTAATTTAGCTGTAGCCTCGATGCCTAACAGCGGGCAATTAAGGTACAAGTTGTAATAGCGTTGTACTATTGTACTGGCGAGACAAAATGCTCTACCAAACTTTAACGTTTGACCCAATTCACCAAATTTTGTGAGCTTTTTTTGTTTGAAAGATTTGCGTTTCTCTTTTACAAATGCACCTCATCTCGAACCCAATGCTGTCCGGGTCCCGGAGTCCCGGCACTGGATTCGTGCAAAGCCATTGTTTGAAGCTGGAACAAAACAGTTTACAATACAGACAATCCTCTTTGTAGTGTTACCGTCGGGGAGCCATTTTTATCACAATCTGGAGGAACCACTATCTAGAGCTGTATCATTACAAGAGTACCATCGCCTTTATGACTATTGGGCTTCAATGGACAATGCCATGGCTGCAATGCTGTACAGCGTGGGCCTGCGTCAAGGTCTGATATGGAGCATGGAGCTCTGGGATTCTATACCCGTACCTATCTTTGTGAGCTGCTGGAAGCACACGGGCTTTCTGGAGTACTTTAGTAGAGAACATGAGAGAGGACGACACCATCACCGATGAGTTTGCCGAGATAATATCGCGCTTTTACACATAATACCTGCTGTCCGTCGAAGAGCTGCTAAACCCGCCAGAAGAGAGCGTAGTCGCAGACGAAAGTACTTAATTGGGTACAAACGGGGCCGGAAGAAGCAAATATCGCTGCTGGACTTATTCGGACATAGCTCATGAAGCGAACATCTAATATATTATTATTACCTAACTATTTTTTATAAAATAAATTGTTAATAGTTAAGTCCGTCTTCATAGTGATGTCCTTTGATTTTATATCACTAAGTACAATATGGCGCTACTTTTAGCACGGCACTCCAACCTCCTTTATTTCAGTAAATGTAGAGGGTATCACTATTTGGGATACCACTTCAAAGAGGACTACATAATATGAACGGACTATCCAGTGACACTGGATCTGTACACTGGACCAGTGTACAGAGTACATGTACCGGTACCAGTATAGTAAAGAAGTCCCTGTACTGTATACCTTATATGCCCCTTTATATCGGATCACCTAAATTGAGGGCGAATTTGTCAAACCACCAGATCGCTGTGAATTCCCTATGTAAAATTAATCAGAAGACCCCTACGCTAATAAAGGGGGACTATAATACTTGTAATGGTTTGTCCCAGTACGAAAGTGGAACTCTTTTCGTAATCTTTAGCAGTTGAACGGTTGATCATTCAACCAAGGTTCAAATGTGCCAGAGACTAGTCCAAGCACCCGCTCAACCGTTCTACATTATGACCGTACTACATTAATGTATTTGTTTTACTAACTTTGTTTTACACTTACGGTGACGAATTCGCGTGAGGATGGAGCTGAACGTCGACTACAGCACATACAACGGGAGCGAAAGCTACTCCCAACTAGGTACGACGGAGAAGTCGATCAACTGTCGGGTGAGTAGTGGGGTCATGATGTGCAGGGGTCATCATGATGCTCGCCGAGAAAATCTCAGCTTGGAGGGGAAAAGTTGTGTGATTTGCGTTCAGCTCTGATCAAGTCAGTACAGTACTGCACCCTGTTTTCGCGGTGGTGGATCATATTAGATTTACAGATAAATCAGATTTTAGCAGAGCAACAATAGTTCATTTATTTTCAGGATCATCATATCCGGAAGTTTACCAAAGGTCCGAGGGCGCGAAAACGGGATGCAGTACTGTACATTCACGAGGTAGTCGATTTAGGCACATGGAGGTTCAGAGTTTTTGGAATAATTTTCCCGCCGAAGCGAAGTGGAGGCGGGACGGCAAACATCTAGAATAAAACCTAAACTACCGCCTCGTAGCGGTGGCGCTCGGCTAGTGTAAAAAATAAAGCCCTTAAAGCATACTGAGCATGTTTGGTATTTATACTTTAAAGTGGTAAGGAATGTACAGTGTTTTGTGTACCGGTATTTTGAATAATACCGAAACTAATTCACGATCTCACAGTCCAATCTATTTTTTACGGATTATGGACAGAAAACTTATGTTCAGATACAATCTGTTAGCCTTTGGATGGGTATTGTTCACGTTCTACCCAGGCTTCAAGCTCAGTGAACCCACTTTAATTAACATCGGCCAGACGATTCGTCTGGCCGATGTTAATTGAGCCTCTTCTTCAGTTGGAACTCATAATCCATTTAGAAAGTCGTCAGCAAGCGGTCACGCGCATCAGAAGGTGTTTGTTGCTGTACCCCCTGAGCGAGCCATGCGCCTGTTGCTATGGGTTTTAATCTCGATGCTTTCGATCGCCTTATCAAGCTGTGCCGCTGCTTCGGCTGATTCGAATGAGCGACTCGTGCGCGCAGTCTACTCCACGGTGAGATCACGCGACCTTGCTACCGACGACGGCCCTAAACATACCAAGCGATTTCTGAGGGGAGAAAGCAGCAAAATCGTGAATTTGAAGCAGGAAGAAGGTGTGTTCGAAGAGCGGAAAGGAGTGAGCCAAAAGCTCACTAAGGCACTCCAAGCAATCAAAGCGCGGTACCTCAAATGGGAGCAAAAAGTACTCGTACCCGGGTTTAAGAAGATGGCCGAAAAGGGGGTAACGTACTCGGAACTCAGAGACACCTTTCGTGTTAGAATGATGAACAGTGGCCGTTGGGGCACACCGTCGGGGTTCAAGAGATACGCCAGGCTCTACAGTGAGTGGCTGCACAGGACTGGTCGCTCCCATCTTGCAAAGTAAGTGTCTGGCAAGTGTCTGGCAAATTGTCAGTGTGGTCGTGATGAGATGAACCTAGAACCATCAATAAATTTGCTTCGGGCGGTGCCATACGTATTACCTGTCATTGGCTTGGGATACGTATAGTACTGCAGTAAAAAGCTAGGTGCTCGCTTGTGTTAATGCAGAACAAATCATGCGGTCGCATTTCTCCGCGGTCGTTCACTACGCCTCTGTCGTTCGTGTCTGTTATTTAAGGAGTCGTTATAGCTATTCTGGCGCGCTGTGCTGTCATCGCCGAGCAACCACAACCTTCAGTACTACAGTGGTCACGGTAATGAATCTCATTGAAATTATTTTGTGTGGAGTAGTTGTTTTATTTCACACAGCAATTGATCTCCGTGAGAGTATTAATGAACTAGTGTTTGGTTAAATAAATCTCATTGCTATTATTTTATGTAGCCCTGAAATTAATCTCACATCTACATGTCGGCATAAATTATACCAGAAGGTAGAGTTACAGTTAGAACAGAGGGTTGGAATGTCACTGGACTGTACAGTGGCAGAGAGAATTATTTAAAAAAAAACATCATGAAATGAAGAAGGCTTAGACACAAGTACATGCAATCATATAATTTAGAGCCACAGCCAATTGGTACTTTTGTTGGTATTATAAAATAGACTAGCCGAGCGCCGCCGCTCCGCGGCGGTAGTTTGGGTTTTATTCAAGTTGTTTGCCTGTGCGTAAATCGACTTCTTTAATTTCATAAATCTGGGTTTAGCTAAGACGATTCGCTACAAAATGCTGAGCTCCCAGTAAGCCGTGCAATTCTTACCAAAAACCTAAGCCCCTAGCATCACTTTCAATGTTAAAAAAAGATTATTCTACCTGTAGTGATCTTGACACAGTCGCTTTATTATTGTTGGCTATCACTGTCAGAATCACCTGCACTTCAAATAGCATGTCTACAAACGCCACACAATATTTAGCTTTGCGCCGTGCTCGATATAACGGACCATTTCTGAGCCGCTATGAAACTTAGCTCACATCAGCGCAAACGATAGTAATGGCCTGTCCAGCTTGCACTACTTACTGCCTAATTCAGCTTGTAAGTAACTATTAATAAAGATTGTTCACTTCTCATATCAAACTCAATGAAAGCTAAGAAAATATTTAAATTCTACTATTTTTAATGTATGTAGCGCTCATTTTGTGCTGATTCAGAATTAGTACTCGAATCTGTGCCAGTTCTGATTGAAACATTTTAATATTGTGTCGCAAGACGCCTTGCTGCTGCTGCTGGTGATTTTGTATTTGATAATTTAACGATGATTCCATAATTATTGGACGTCATTTAGGCTCCAAGTTTATTAGCGTTTCATTATGGGGTCTACTTAACCAACTATATCTCTCGAGTTTTGTTTTGTATTGCCGCTCCATTTAAAATCGTATCCTACGCCCCTGTCGACGACACGTCCGCCAGTTAAGTAGTATCGGATTTTGCTGTCTAAACAACTCTTAGAAAACAATGGTTTACAGCAGTAACACATATGAGTTCATTTTGTTCAATCTAAAACTACAGTATCTATCTTTATGGATCAAGTGACAACGCTTATTAACAAAGCGTTGTTCTTACGGCCAGCTTCTGTTGTACATGTACTAGTTCAGTCAGTTACCTCACTCTCAGATAATTTATAAATATTTCTACAACAAAACAGTTACAATCATTGTAACTTGCAAAACCTATTAAGTACATACTATTACGTTTATTTATAGCATGTCCTTGGAAACACGTATTCCTACGTGTAGTTTAAGCACCTCGCAGCATTGGAAGCATCTTTAGGGGCTATTTCATTTGAAAATAAGTAGTTAGCACTCAAATATTAAAAGCAACATGTATTAATATTATTAAAATGGTAAATATTATACTTCGTAATATTAAAGCGATGCCGCCTTCGGATAATGGATAGTATTGTGCAAATCTCCATATGTGCTCTGTGAACCACATGAATTTACTGATGTAAGCTACATAATTCCGCTTAAACCAATCGAAGCCGCCTTCGCTCCGCTCGGCAGCCAATGGGAAGGCTCAAAAATCTGAGCGTTTCGTGTGACGGACGGACGGACACCGTGCAAGCATTGATAGTTTAGGACTAGCTGTTTGCCGCCGCTACGCGGCGGAGGTGGCAGGTTTTAGTCCAAGAGGTAATGGGCTCCCGCCTTCGCTGCGCTCCGGCGTAATCATGATTTATGTAAACGTGATGTATTAAATGCATATGAAATTGAACATTCCTATTCCGAACCAAAGATCTGCCTGTAGACAATGTTCTGGGCGTAGACCCCATCCTCCTCCTCCAGCTTTGGGTACTCGACCAGCGCCTTAAATCTTGATCTTGAAGTAACTCGCGACATCGCAACGTACAGCTGCCCGTGGGAGAAGCAAGGCGTAGCAAGATACAGCCCCAAGTACTGCACCGTTTGTCCTTGCGCCTTGTTAATCGTCATCGCAAAGGCCGGTTGGACAGGAAACTGCTTGCGTCTCAAATGAAACGGAAAGCTCCGAATGTCTCCGTCACTGATGAAAACAATGCGGGGAATCAACACATGTTCCCCTTGTCGCTCACCGGTCATGATTGTGGCGTGGATGACATGTGGCTTGAGGGCCCCAATTCAAAGCCGTGTTCCGTTGCACAACCCTAGATCTGGATTTAAGTTCCGCATCATCATGATAGGCATTCCTACCTTGAGGGTCAGCTTGTGGGGAGGCATTCCACTGATATTCATCGAGTGGAGTACCTCCTGCTCGAAGAAATTGCCGTCACCGTCGTCTTGTACAGAGTCGGAAGACATGTATTCCCGCGCCTGTCCAGCTAATCGATCGGTCTACGCTTCATTGATGCGGTGCACGATTGCGTTCGTGGTCGTGAGGATCGTTCGGTTAGCGAAATACTCGTCGGTAGCAATCGCGGGGTTATTAATCTTGCCATACATCTCGTCAATGATCCGATCCATGCCTCTTGGAATAACGCCCGGACGAATTTCCTGGTCCTCGTCCTCTGGCACAGGAGGATTCTCAATCAGCATATCGCGCGGAATTTTCATGTAATCGCTTCCTAGGGAAGGAGTTACATCATGTCTTCCCTCCCCGACTTGCAGCAGGAGCTCGGAGAGCGCAGCCATTTCCTCAGCAGTGTCTGCAGTATCATATGTGCGCACTCGCATGTTTTCCGTAAGACGGAACGTCTGGAATTGGGGCCACTGCCTAGACGACTTGAGGCAAGCGTCAATTGTCTCGACAGGTGTTCCATTCTTCACGACCGGGAGAATCTGGCGGAAATCTCCCGAAAGTACAAACACTTTCCCCTCAAAAGGCTCGGTATCGTTATCAAGTATGTCCCGCAGTGTTCTGTCGACTGCCTCGAATGCGTGGCGATATGCCATAGGTGCAGCGGGGCTGCCGTAGCTTTAGCGTCAGAGGAAGACGTTCGACTCAAAGAGTCACTAATACTAAGTTCCTTATCCAAAGGACACTTACAGCCCAAGACCAGGGCTCAAAGTTAACACCTTAACTTTTATGCTTCAAAACCAGAAGTGTTTTATTTACTATTATTGCGGCCAAGCCGCCTAGGGGTAAATGTATCTCCTTAACTATCTAGCATAGTTAAACCTAATCAAATGCATAACGTGTGGCTTTCAGCCAACGTACTGAGAGACCTTGTTAACTCTCCAACTTATGTACTGAGAGTTTGTTAACTCTCCGGGTACTTCGTACCCCTGTGTGCTCCACACCATGTAACCCCGTTACAATAGGTGCTTCGTCCCAAATAATCAAACTTGCATGTTTGATCAACTCCTGAATATGGGAGTTCGTCCTGATACCGCACGTCGAGCTCTCGTTCAATTTTAAAGGGATCTTGAATGTAGAATGCGCTGTCCTACCACCCATAAGTAAGAGCGAGGCAATACCGCTAGACGCCACAGCGATGGCGATTTTCCCCGAGAGTCTATCTTTGGCCAGTATATTTCGAAGCAGTGTAGATTTTCCAGTACCACCCGGGCCATCGACAAAAAATAGTTTCTTGCCTTCCTCCGGGCATTCAACCGCTTCAATAATGTGGTCGTAAACCACCCGCTGACTTTCGTTTAGCTGATCTTCTGTGTTTACAATCGCCTCCAAAGCTGACGCATCGTATCCAGTGAGCTCACTTCGTAGTAATCCGTTTTGGCGAAGCGCTTCACGAATCAATGTTGGGAACGACCCCAAACTAAGGAAGTTCGTCGAAGTCAGCTACCGCATACCCGCTCGATTGAAGCAGTTCTTGAATGCCCATCAGCGTTTCAAATTCGACCAACGCCGACTTGAAGGTGTCCATCAAAGCCTGATGTTTGCGTGCGAAGTCTTGGGAAAGATCCGCGAAAAACGGATCCCATAGAACACCAACATTTGCCGGAGCTGAATACACCAGAATGGTGATGAAGAGCTGGCGTAGTTGATACGGCATTTGGAAGTCAGCCGCTTCCCTCAAACACGAAACCCACTCGTTGTCATTCTCCAAGTAGTCAGCCTCCCGCGCCGCAATTTGGAATGTTGGGCAGACAATCCCGTTAACCGTTCTCAAGTCTTCAAACGACGTTGGACCTCTACGCTGACAGAGCAGTAGCCGAAGGTAGAACCGCTCCATATCTCGAGGAGACACGTGAATCATGCGACCAACGGCAGCTTGATACTGTTTCCGGCGAACCCACCTTTTCGGTTGCCCTTTCTCCGGCGCTTTCCAGCAGAACGCTTTGGGGATATCCTGATACAACATCGTCCTGGCAATATGGTTCTGAGGCTCTTCACTCGCACACAACTCAAAGAATCTGGTCAGCATCGTGTGACTACCACGTTCCAAAACCGCCTCCGGGTTTTCCGTCTCGCGAAAGCAAATTGTCTGGCCTGACTCGAGATGAACCGTTAGCTGTGTCACCGCATGGGTTTTCCCCTGAATCGTGAAATCGAGCAGGCGCATGCAAGCTTCCACCGGAGAAATGTAACGGGCGCTCAAGAAACGTAGAATCTCATTTGGTTCTCGACGCGCACTCTGCTGCCCTCCTCGGACTTCTTCCACAGTGAGTATACCCATGTCGGGTCCTTTGTACACATACTTGTACAGGTATTTAACCGCAGTAATATCCGTGCACACTTCGACATTGATGTGGCAGCTGTACTTCTGGGATAAGTACGGGTTGTACGGTACAAACCACTGGTTGATCATAGCATTGTCGTATTCTCTGCCTTTGAACTTTAGAAAACCTTCTTGCCGCCGACGTCGTCTGTACACTGGATATCCGCTGGCATTGGCTTGTGTAACTTCTGCTAAGGGCTTCGGATATCTTTTGGTGCGCTTGCCGTCCTTCATACACGCGCAGGAAGGGTTTGCAGGCCCGCATGGGCCATGGAGCATGCATGACATGACCGCCTCATACAGCTGAGGGTTTGTATCCTTATCTGGGATCTCAGCGCATACCATCTTGTCTACGATCTCGCGGGTTCGAGGTTTGTTTTCGTCAGCCAAAATAACCAGTACGTGGGCGTGGGGTAGCCCTCGTTTTTGAAACTCGACAACGTAAATCCGCGCGCGCACTCGCCCCAGAGCGCCTTGGTTTAAACCGTCAAGCGTCGCTTGTAGTTTCTGCTGCAACACGCGAGCCCCGATGTCTGGTCGGTCTAGAGCTGTCTGGATATTGGAAGGTATCGCTTCAAGAATCTCGTCTCATTTGGGGTTGCACGTTTCCGTGAGGAAGACGTCGGGCCGTCCATACTCCCGAACAATTGCCATCGAATCTTGATACGACTTGTACATGGACCGCGGGCTACCCAGGTGTGAAGCCGGTAGTATGATACGCTTGCCAACCTGATTAAGAAAGTGGGTTGGTCGTCCTCTGCTGCCTCCGTCCCGGTCCGGGTGCACCAATCTGTTCTGGGCCCGGTCATATTCCGACAGCAGCACTTCTCCTTCCGCCAGAGCCAAAGTATCCTCATTGAGCAAAGCGTCTTGAACACCCCTGTCTTGATCGGCGCTAAGTGTTTTCTAATTGTCGGCCACCCAGCGAAGCTGTTCTTGGTCATATTTTGCACGCTGATCTACACACCACTGCTGAAATAGACGCCCGCCTTGGTGGAGAGCAGACTGATCATCCACTTTCTGGTGGAGGCGGAACGCGACGTGTTCACGAAGCGACATCGCCTTCTTGTTTCGATACTCAGCACCATTCGCGAACTCGTCTGTGTAGGTCCATCCCTTCTCTCCATATGGAAGGAGAAGCGGGTATTGGAGTGGATCGTTATCGGCGTGAGTCTCGTACAATCGTATCAGTCTTTGATCGCGTGTAAAGAGTAGTAGATCCCGAGGCTGAGCCAGGTTGCCATGTTCAATGAGAGTCGCAGCCACTTCAGACACAGTGGGGCGGTTATGTGTCCTCGGTCGCGAGGAGTTGTCATGTAGACGGAACACCAAGTCTACTGGAGCCTCCGTGTTGTGTTGACGCACTTGCTGCCCAAAGTGGAGGAACCGTAGTGCTAATGGGTTGTGCTCTGCCATCATTTTCTCGATGTCTAGTAGTGCAACACGATCCAGATCCGCGAATATACCAAGACGTCGCTCCGCGCGGCGTTGCATGTCTGGATCCACAATGTAGATCTGCGCAAACTTCGGAGATACCCGTGCGCCTGTCCGACGGTCTATGTGGGGGAGGAGAGACCCTAGGTAGTGCCCCATAGCCCCTTGAATGCGATAAGTGTACACCCTGTGTGTACCTGCAACGCTCTCGTCTCGATGTAAATTTTGAAACGACCGGTATGAGCACGAAGCACCAATCGACGTAAGCGCGAAAGCTTGGTTGTATGCACGGATTTGACGGCGAAACTCGGGATCTCCGTACAGCTGAAGCAGCTTCCGGGGCGCGGGGTGTAGTGGGGGCATCGCTACTCTGCCTGCCAGACAGCATGATATTGCAGACTCGCCAGGCCACTTCCAAGCATTGCAGATCGGGCAAACGGTTGTAGCCGGGAGCTTGTGGGGACCGTTCACCACGTCGTCACCCGTTATCATGAACTATCGAAGTCCTCGAGAGATATAAGAGCGTGCCCATGTCGGAAGCATTGGCGTCGAGTGCGCACACGTTCGAGCTCCTGCTGGCGTTCTGCGTCCGTCAGCCGAGCTCGTCGATCCGCATGCTGCTGATGGTTTAGCTCACGTTCAGCTTCCTGTTCTTGTGGAGGCAGCCCCGCACGTCTTTCTTGATGGCGAGCACTGTCTTCCTCGCATCGCACATGACGCTCCTCTCCGCGCTGTCGAGCTCTTCGTGTGCGTTTACGCTCAGCATCGTTTTTCCTGACACGGTCGCGCTGAGATAGTGTCATGTTAGCTCGTCGTGTTTGGGACCTCTGTGCGTCGCGGGCGCGCTCGCGCTCTGCCTGAGACAATGTCCTGCTATCTCTTTTCGCGCGAGCCCGCTGCGCAGCCGACACTGGAACCGCGTCTTGAACAGGAACGGGTGGTATGACAGGCACCGCAAGCAAAGCCACTTCGGAGACCCCCGCTTGATATGCCGCTTCCATTTGAGCGGCAAACCGTCGTTGATGCTCCGCAGGATTGGACTCTTCTGTCTTCTCCTCCTGCTCTTCCAAAGCCACCGTTTGGCCTTCCGTAACTTCTGTAACCTCTGTAACTTCTTGGTGCATGCTGAGTGCCTGAAGCTCTTTGTTTAAGTCGTATCGTTTCTTTCTGCGCTTGGTTTGACGTCGTTTTCGGGCATCCTTTTCCTCTTGAATGGGTGTTGAGCTAACGCGTTCGCTCTCGCGCAGGGCCTCCTCGAGCTCCTCGCGCGTCCTCTTTCGCTTACTCCGAGCCATAGTTCTGCGAACACGAAAACGTGACGCGTTAGACAATGTCTAAGTACACCGCACGTAGCAGTAGGTTTGCATAGAGTAGTGTGTTGCAATACGCGTACTACCCGGGATTGCTTGCCCCCATCAAGGTTATCTCCGATCACTTATCCCACAGTCACGGGCCGTGAGGCCCGGAGCGGGTTTAGTTTGCAAATTGTGCAGTCGAATCTTCAGGGTTGGGCCCCCGGATAGTACCGAAGCTTGAGGTGCGATATCCTTTTGCCAAAAGGCGGCCGTTAATTGCAAAGGCTGGTTATTGATAGGCTATTACAGCCCCCATCCCATCTGTCGGTTAAAAGAGGCCAGTTACGGTACCCCTCCTGACCAACTGCACGCACGCAATGTGCGTGCCCATCAATAACCATTAACGACCGGCTCAACTGGTTCGCTGTCGGGTTTGCGGTCAATGGACCAGGTGCCAAATGTGCTCTCGCGCAGAGTGGGCGGTGGGATAAAGCCCCAAGAACCCAGAGAGCTCTGGAACTAAATCCCCATAGCACGGCTACCCACTTGCAGGATAAAATCCCGCAAGTTATAAGCTACCCCCTAAGCAGCCCCAGGAACCTCGGACTATCTGTGTATGTGTGTCTTGCTAGCTACTAATGCAAACTAACATGCATACACGCAGCGTACCTTGAGTAACGTGGCGTTCCGCGGCTTCGGTTTATAAAATGGGGGCAAAATGAAATTTGAACGGTGCATTTAAGTACGATGTGTAGACCACATACAGTGTGTACACCAATGTATAATGCAATTTTAGCGAATCGACGCCGCCTTCGCTGCGCTCGGCAGCCAGTAGAACGCCCGCATTTGCGTTACATTTTAGAACCCTACCCTCGGACGGACAGACGGACACCAGACTCCACTAGGGGGGTAAGATACAGTGAAACTTTTCTTAAGTACGAACATCAGTGTTTACAACCAACGCATGCCAATTATTGGGACAGAACACTAGCCGTTCGCCGCCGCTACGCGGCGGAGTGGCATGGTTTGTTGGAGATGCGGTGGCCGCAAATTTAAGTGCTTCTAGGTGTCGCGTGCTTTGTAGGCGACGTTCACCCCAGTACGCCGTGGTTTCGTGTACTTAACCACTTACCATTCCGTAGTCTCATGTGGACCCGTATAATATCGTTGTTTGGTACGCTTTAATTACCCCGTACTACAGGTTTGATGTCATGTTCTACAGTGGCCGGCGCTCTTCCGTGATCTTTCTGGCTTCGTGGCTCCTTGCTCACCCGTGGCCCACGCTGCTTAGTGGTCATACGACCTCTCTTTTGGGATCATGCTCTTTAGTACGGCCTGATTGGTGGATGCTAAATATTCCCGGTATTCAAACGCTTACGCGGGTTGCAACGGTTTCGTGGTACATGGCCTTCCATCGCCGGTACGGTGTGGTTTAGTGCCTCCACGCAGTCGTTTTGTTCCGTCGCCCGTGTATCGTGATCTCCTGGTATGGCTTTATCGACTGGTGTCGCAGCTGGTCTGTCGTCTGTGTTATCGTTAGCTACCGTTGTGGCGCGCTCCGTGGATCGGTGAGCTCCTGTTCTACCCAGGCATCGTGCTCCAAAGATTGATGATTTCCCGTTTCTGGCCTCCCGCGGCCTCAGGTCTGGTCGGTTGACTGTGTTCCATGTTTAACCGTGGTGTCGCTAGAGAATTGTTTCTGTGCACTCTCATCGATAGGTGTTCCACCGTGGCTTCGAACGTCCGTGTTCTTCCATAACCCGTGCTTTTGCAACATACTGGGGTGTCTATATATTAGCTCCCTTCCGTGGCCCGTACGCTCCCGATATATTCTTGTCCTTCTGTCCTTTTTATGGCTGTGTGCTCTTCCGTCTTTCACGCTACTTATAAAACTTCGTGGTTTGCATCGGCTAAGTCTTCTATCATCGTCCATGGCCTTCCGTGCTTCGTGTTGCTCTTCTATCCCATCGTCTACATAGTGTGGGTCGATGTTCCTTCGTGCTTCGTGCTCTTGCTTAGTCACGTGCCTCTGCGCTAACTTAAACACAATAGCTGTTCCCAGTTTGTTTGATTTACGCTACATATATTGTTGGAAAGTTCACACAATATCTGAAGGTCGCACACTACGTGTGCAAATACAAAGGAAGATGATACTTTTTCCCGGGGGCAGTGTGGGTGCAGGGGTGTAAGCCACAATAGTCATATTTTAAAGTTTTCACAATATTGTTAATAATAATAAGTAATGATTTATTATCGAACGCTGATAAAATAATTATGTGTACTACTACTACCAATAACTGCAAACAAAAATATGATATATAAATCTTTTATATAGTACTACGCAAAACTGTTTTGTAAGTTTTATTATTTACAAAGTATTACGAAGCCTAAAATATCATTCTAAAACCAATAAGTACTAAGGTTTCGATTGAGGCCGAAATATGAGTCACCAAAGCCTACAATTTTTTCGACAGCTCCTACGACGATATATTACGTGTGTGCGCATTGGTGCCTTCTACCAATGCTAACTAACGCGCACACAGGCAGCGCCTTTTGCGTCGAGAGGCGCTCCGCGGCTGAATATGAGAGCAAAATGAAATTTGAACGGTGCATATAAGTACGATGTGTAGACCACATATAATGTGTCCACCACGTAATGCTATTTTAGCCAATTGAGGCCGCCTTCGCTGCGCTCGGCAGCCAGTAGAATGCGCGTATTTGCGTTACATTTATTAACCCTATTCATGGCTAAAAGTGCAATTTTTGCATAGTCAAGCCGAGTCACAAAGATAGGTGCAGTCGAAAGGATGGGACATATAGTACCGAACAGGTGGATTGTAGCCATGTGCGAGGAAAGGGTTATGCTAGCAAACAGGCCCGTAACGGACGGACTGACGGACGGACGGACGCAGAGCACACTCCACTAGGGGGGTAAGATTCCACAGAACAAACATCACCACAGACCTAACTCTAAAAGAGACAATTGACACCCTATGCACTGCTGCAGCAGGACTTGAACTCACAATGCAGCGATGGGTTAGGGCGATCATTAACCACTGCACCATAAACAAACCCGATAGCGAGTACAAGATATCACCCACAACTGAGATTAATCATGAACTCTGAAAAAGTTTGTCCACGTGAATTATTCTCATCAATTTTGAGTGAGAATATTTAGTGTATGAGATTATCTATCAACTTAGATTAATTACCGTGACCACTGTAGTGAAAGAGAGCGCCTGTATTAAAAAATGGAACGCAAATACGTGCGTTCTACTGGCAGCGTCGATTCGCTAAAATTACATTATGTGGTGAACACATTATATGTGGTCTACACATCGTACATAAAAGCGCCGTTCAAATTTCTATTTGCCCTGCGGTTCGCCAGGGCACGCCAAGGGCGCTGCGTGCGTGCGGGTTAGTTAGCATTAATAGGAGGCGCCTGTAGTGGGCCACGCCATTACATAAGTAGGTAGATTTATATTACAAAAGTAGGTGCAGCAGCACACGGCTAGCGTGTGCTGAACTGCCGTCATCCTATTAATTGATATATGGGGAGCCAGACCCATTATCAGCCAATAAGGGTTTGACGTGTATTTGAGTGGTCAGGGCAAGCTGCCCTGGACCTAAAAAAAAACAGAGTTGATTTTCCTTCAGACTAAGCACTTGGTTTCACTATCGCGGAACTTGCACGCTTCCTCATTATTACGTGTAAGCTAGTAACGGACACTCTAGGCTGGTAGCACTTTGTAGTCCTTCCCATGACCAAGTTCACAATGAGCCAAGGCCAGACGTCTGAAGCTTCAGGGCCAACCCTGGAGCATGCTGCTTTCCCTCATCTCACTCGTGTCGAGTGGGAAGCCTTTCACCGCCTTGCGGCGGTGTCCGGTGAGGCTGTTGTCGCGTCGCTGCTGAGCTCAGCGACTCCCGATCAACAACGTCAAGCAGCTCAAGAGTTCATGGAACGCGAGCTCGCCGACGCGAATCGGCGAGCGACAACTCCCTCGCGTTCCTCGAGGAATGACATCGTCAAGTTGGAAACGTCAACCTACTCCGGTGAAGGAGCGAATCGCCTTCCGTTGAATCGCTGGTTTCGCGAAGTCGACATCGCTATCGCCTCGAGGATGATCGAGGCGCAAGGAGCGAAAGTTAACTTCTTACTTTCCCGACTGGCCGGGAAAGCCAAGGAGTGGGCACTCGGCAAACTGGTCGTAAACAACGATGCGTTCTCCACCCTGGAGGCCCTCCAGAGTGATTTTCGTCTCGCCTTCGAGCCTCCACAAGACGAGTCCCGAGTGCGCGCAGAGTTCTTCGCTCTGCGACAAGGCAAGATGACCATGCGCGACTACGTCCAGAAGACACGCCACCTCGCGTCCTGCATCGTCACCAATCCGATTGACATGGCATCTCAAGTCCACGTCTTCGTGTTCGGCATGCGTGAAGGCATGACGCGATACTGTCTGACTCGAGCGGAACCCTCCTCACTCGAGGAGGCATTTGCTCTCGCACTTCGTGAAGACTACGTGGTGGCGGCGTCGTACGCGCGGGCAATGTCCGCGGAAGCTCAAGAGTCAGCTCCGGAGCCGATGGAGATCGACGCGATTGACGCGTCGAACAACCGCCGTCGTGCAGTCCCTCGCGCGAATGGTGGTCGTCCCAGTCGATCCCTCACTTGCTTCCGCTGTCGGGAAGGTTGGGACATCGCGCGGCTGAGTGCCGCGCGCCCGCGCCAGTGCTCACGCATACTGTCGATGCCTCTCCTACCGATCAGCCAAAAAACGGTCAGGGTCAGTAGGTGCGGGGCGCCCTACTGGCTGGAATGGAGGTCCGGGTCCCCCTGGTGGCAACCCAACCTTCTAGCCCTCGCGTGCTACACGCACACTTCAATGCCACCACAGCGTCGGGCGACTCAAGACTGATCATCATCAGCCTCCATGTCACCGGCGCCCGACGTCCACTACGCGCGCTTGTGGACTCAGGAGCGACAAACAACTTCTTCCGTGAGTCGTGTTTGTCGACGCTACCCAGCGAAATCGCTGTCCGCAACGGTCGCGGACAGGTTGTAGTCAAGCTTGCTGACGGAAAGCCGCGCCACGTCGCGCGGCGCGAGATTACGTTGCCGTACACTTTCGACGGCTTTCGCAGCAATGACGACTTCCTCGTGATTGAGATGAGCTACGCATTCGATTGCATCCTAGGCATCCCGTGGTTGTCACGGTATCAACCAGAGATTGACTGGTTGGCCCGCTCGGTTAAACACCGCAGCGGTTTCGACGTGAGCGAGGTGTTCACCCACATCCTGGTTGCCCAGAAGGACTGGCCCCACGTCACCGTCGTGGACCGGTCGTCCACGACGCAGGCTGGACACAGAGTGAGCGATGGCCCTCTCTGCACGGCTTGCGCAGTGCTGTTGCACGAAGGCTCCTCGCCGCGAGGCGAGGGCAAGAACACGATGGCGGTCGAGCAGGGGCTCCCGCATACGAGCAAGCGGTCGAGCATGGGTTCCCGCGGCGCACAACTGCGGTCGAGCATGTGTTCCCGCGGCGCACCACAGCGGTCGAGCATGAGTTCCCGCAGCACCATATGGGCGGTCGAGCATGGGTTCCTGCAATGCAACACGGCGGTCGAGCAGTCGAGGCTCCCGTCATCCGAGCCGGTTGTTCGAGCAGTCGAGGCCCCCGTCACCCGAGCCGGTGGTCGAGCAGTTGGAGCTCCCGCCGAACGATCACGCGGTCGAGCAGTGGCCCCGCGTGTGACCGGCACAGTCGAGAGTGAGCTCCAGTGCCTAGAGCGGGGTGATACATCGTCCAGCGAGAGCGATTCTTCCTCCTCGAGTACACACTCGAGGCGCCGGGCAAAGAAGTCGAAGCGCCGTTGTTTGAAGCCACGACGTGAAACTGCACCGAACAGCATCTCACAGACGGAGTCGGTCTGTGTCATTGAGCACGTGGACGACGGCATGGGCCGTCAGCGCACCGTCGATCTTGTGTGTCCACCTCGCGACGCTCAATCGATCACCCGGCTTTCAGGTCTCTCCTGGAAGAACTTCCTTCGTGGTCTCAAGGTTGGTGAGGTTGAGCAGGTCTGCCTGATCACAGACACTTCGTCTACGCCACTCTAAGGGAACACCGTCAGTGATGACGACGGATCCACCCGTCCCAAGAGCGCCGAACCGAAGTCCGCTCGCGAGGAGCGATTCGCAGCGCAGTCCTGGGAGTCCTTGCGCGAGTCTGGTAATCCAGTGTACGAGACCGTCCGCGAATACGCGGACGTCTTTCCCGATAAGATTCCAGCCGAACTGCCTGCCGATCGATGCGTCCGCCACGAGATCGATCTCGCGCCCGGTTCGAAGTACTGTGTGACGCGGCAGTGGCCGCTGCCGCGAGACCAAGTCAAGGCCATCGACGACTTCTTCGAGAATCGCCGTAAAGCGGGTCACGTGCGTGAGAGTGTCTCTCCACATTCGAGCCCAACGTTCTGTGTGAAGAAGGCCACAGGTGGATGGCGCATCGCTCATGCCTTTAACAAGTTGAATGATGCTACCATCCCCGCGAAAACCCCATCCCCGGAAGGACATGGTGCTCGACACCATGTCGGACAGTGTCGTCTTCAGCGCCATCGACTTGACCGACGGATTCTATCAGATCTTGATGAGACCGAGCGACATTACGCTGACAGCGGTCAGCACCCGCAGCGGTATGCTCTGGGAGTGGCTTGTGATGCCACAAGGCTTGAAGAATGCTCCCGCCACGTTCAATCGCATGGTCTCCCATGTGCTGCGTCCGCTTCGAGACTTCGCACCGAGCTACTTCGACGACATCTTCGTGCACAGCCGCGCTGAGGATGGTCTCAGCGCGATAGAAGTCCACTTGAGTCACTTAAAACAGGTCTTCCAAGTGATGCGCGAGAACAAGCTGTACGCGAACCTGAAGAAGTGCATCTTCTGCGCGCCGGAAATTCCGGTGCTGGGCTGCTTCGTGGGCAAGGACGGCGTTCGCGCCGACCCGGAGAAGGTGTCCTCTATCTGCGCATGGCCGACACCAAAGAACCCCACTGAGTTGTGTCAGTGGTTGGGGTTAGCAAATTATCTCCACAAGTACACGAAGAATTACGCCGGATTTTTCCAGCCCCTCTCATCACTCCTGAAGAAAGATGCCACATGGGTCTGGTCACCCGCGCACCAAGCCGCCTTCGACTCAGTGAAGAAGAGCCTTGCTGAGGCGCCGATCCTAGCTCTTCCCGACGACTCGAAACCATATCACGTCGTTTGCGACGCGAGCGACTTTGCCATCGGCTGTGCGCTGATGCAGTTTGACGACGAAGGACGTGAACGGGTCGTCAGCTATCAGTCTCGACAGATGAAGCCAGCGGAGCGCAACTATCCTGTCCACGACAAGGAGCTTCTCGCGATGCGCTACGCTCTGATTAAATTCAGAGTGTACTTACTCGGCGAGCAAACCTTCGCAGTGTATACCGATCACGCATCGCTAAGGACAGCGATGAAGAGCCCTCATCTTTCCCAGCGAATGGCTCGCTGGTTGTCGTTCTTCTCCGAGTATAACTTCGTGGTTCACTACAAACAACATCCTTGCCGATGCTCTGTCTCGTCGTCCAGATTACGACCCACGCGATTCGCTGGGTCGACAACCGCTGCATGATGAAGACGACGAAGACAACTGTGCTATGTGCTTGGCGTCGGGATTGAACCTGACGAGCGTGTCTTCAGGAACCCCACTCCGTGACGAAATCCGGACTGCGTATGAATTCGATCCGGTCTATTCGAGTATTCTGGAACATCTCCGCTCGCCCAGTGAAAAGACACTGAGTGCTTTGTCCCGCTCCACACGCCATCAGATCGATAGGTATCGGATTGAAGACGGGCTGTTAACGTACAGCATCGATCGCTTCGATGCTTCGCGTGTAGTGGTTCCCAACGATCCTGACTTGCGCTCGAGGATCATCCACGAGTTCCACGATATCCCCCTTGGCGCTCACTTGGGCCGTGAGAAGACATTCGCCGCAGTGTCGCGCGACTTTTACTGGCCCCATATGTATAGGTGGGTGCGCAAGTGGGTGAGGACCTGCGAGATCTGCCAACGCGTGAAACCGTCCGCGTCATCGCAGGCTCCCCTGCGTCCCTTACCAGTGGCCACCGAGGCATGGCGCTCGGTGTCGATGGACTTCGTCTTTGGCCTCCCACCCGACTCCGCCGGGCGCTCCGGTGTCCTGGTATTCGTCGACAGGCTCAGCAAGATGGTTCACCTCATCCCGGTCCCGGATACGATCACCGCGGCCGATACCGCGGTGCACTTCGTGGATGCAGTCTTCCGTCATCGTGGCATGCCCGAGTCCTTGGTTTCGGACCGCGATCCGCGGTTCACGTCTGCTTTCTGGACGAAGCTCTTCGAGCTATCAGGGACAAAGCTGCTGATGTCGACGGCCGCTCATCCGGAGACGGATGGCCAAACCGAGCGAGTTAATCGCGTCCTTGAGGACGTACTTCGCAGCTATGCGACGTCGTTTACGAGCTGGAGCTCGTTCCTTCCGCTTGCTGTGTTCGCGCTGAGCAACGCGGTTCACGCGTCGACTGGCTTGACTCCTTTCTTCGTCAACAACGCTCGGCACCCTCGCGTTCCAGCTCTCCTCGCCGTGGGCCGTCCCACGGCGCCGTGTGGCTCCACTCTGGGTGGGGGTGAAAGAGGCGACACCACTTTGTGACAACTCCGGGTTTTGAACCCACAACCGTTACCATACCGGTTGCCGACAAGCCTTCTACGCCAACACCGGTAATGGACCCACAACCGGTTTCCATACCGGTTGCCGACTCCTCCTCGAGTGCAGCCTCATCTTCAGCGACTGTTAACGCAGTGACACACGCCCAGGCCAGGAAGGCCCTGACGACTCCCCGCGACGCAGTGTCCCCTCTCGCCTCGTGGACGAATCGTGCCCTGATCAGTCCTGGCACCGCTAACGCGGTGTCTCCATCAGCGAACTACGCGCCAAAGCAACCGGCACATCCGGCTGATAACACCGCTGTCTCAGCCTTCCTCCTCCAGCGCCAAGCAGTCACCCGATACGTCCGCGACGCGCTGCAGACGGCGGTCGACAAGCAGAAGAAAAACGCGGACAAGCGCGGCCGCAAACACACAGTAAAGTTCGCGACAGGAGATCGAGTGCTCCTGTCGACTTCAGGAATCAGAGACTCTGCCGTCACCAACCTCGGCGCGAGTAAACTCGCACCGCGCTTTATTGGGCCATTTACGGTGACTAAGGCTATTGGCGAGGATTACACACTGGATATCCCCACGTCGCTGCGACTACATCCGACGTTCTACGTCGGACGACTCAAGCAATACCTGCCCGCTACGATTCCTTCTTCGACTCAGTCTCCTGAGGCCGCCGGCGCATATAGCGGCCGCGCCGCCCGACGCGCGCCGCCAAACCATCGCGCCATTCACACCAGGCGGCCGGCTCCACCGTCCCGCTTTGCAGACTAACATGTACCGCGCGCTCAAGAAGCCTCACGCGCGCCAAGAGCTCCCGATTCGACTGACGAGTCTCAGTCGCAGTCCTCACGGCCTTTGCAGCCGCGTCCTGGGCCTCCTCCGCCTCCTGATACGCCATTCAGAAGCTCCCCGCGAGATCTTCCTCGCGGCTCCCAACCAGAACGTCAGTCGTATCAGCGGGACGGTCCCCCGCCGATTGTCGACTCAGCTGGCGAGATCCGCTGGATAGTCGAGAAGATTGTCGATCACGAAGACCCTCCCCATCGGTCGGGGCAGCACCATGTGTCCACCAGTCGCAGGCTCCCGCCGCGCGCCGCTATAGGGTACGATGGCTTGGCTTTCCGGCGGACCAAGATACGTGGAGGCCCCGCGCGAATCTCCTTCGCGATGTCCCGGATGTGATCCAAGAGTACGACTCCAGTCTTCCTGCGCCGGAGAGCGCCGCGAATAATCACGCGGCGGCCGAGAACGAGATCTCCAGTCTGCACGACCACGCGAACGTGATCGAGAACGACGCTGCTGGCGATCGCGCGAGCGCGACCGAGAACGACGACCCGAGTTCTCGTAATCCCAACGGAGCGGCGGAGATGCGCTTCGTCGAGATGAGTGTCGGCGCGAGCCGGCGCGACTAGCGGCGCTGGCCTTTTCGGACAGCGAGCGACGGTAACGCTGGATCCAGGCGCTCTCGCGATCACTGAGCGGATGCTCGGCGACATGGGCTCTCCACTCGTCCGTAGTCGGGCGAGACGACACACACCTCCTGCAGCCTTCAGCAGCTCGCACGTAGCAGATGCGGTCGTCGGCGTTCCAAGCGCTGTCGCAGATTCGTACGCGCAGCTCGCCCAAGGAATGGCCCCCGATGATTTCTTCCCGGTATGTGATCCAGTCGACGAGATTCTCTTCCTGCGCTTGCGTCCGGTTCCAGCGCCGGATGAAGGCGCACCACGACTCCTGTAGCGCACTGTGGTCGACGCCGTCCTCCGGCTTCTGGCGCAGCGCACGAAAACGCCGGAAGAGGTCCTTCATCTCGTCCAGAGACTCCGGATCTTGCGCTCCAGAGATGTCATACAGGGCCCAGGGTCTCAGCGCCTCGTCCATCACGTGGGAGCCGCTGCCGCGGTCGTCGCGCTCGTCAGCGACGTCGCCGTCGCTGGAATTTGCTGCTGTTGCTGTTCCATCGTCCGCTCCTGTTGTCTGCTGTGCAAGTCGTGTTGTACTTCTCCTGCGTGGCGCAGGATCTGTCTCGTCCCCGCCTCGTTCGTTCCTGTTGGCCACGATTTTCTTCTCGTTTCCCTTTTGATTGATTTGTTCCCCGCCCGTCGCTTATGTTGCGTAAGTGCAACTTTAAGAGGGGGTGATGTAGTGGGCCACGCCATTACATAAGTAGGTAGATTTATATTACAAAAGTAGGTGCAGCACACGGCTAGCATGTGCTGAACTGCCGTCATACTATTGATTGATATATGGGGAGCCAGACCCATTATCAACCAATAAGGAGTTGACGTGTATTTGAGTGGTCAGGGCAAGCTGCCCTGGACCTAAAAACAGAGTTGATTTCCCTTCAGACTAAGGACTTGGTTTCACTATCGTGGAACTTGTACGCTTCCTCATTATTACGTGTAAGCTAGTAACGGACACTCTAGGCCCGTTACAGTAATAGTCTCTTGTCGCTGACGTTCGTGACCTGGAGGTATTGTGATCGACCTGGTCCTTCGGTTACTGTAGGCACCCACTTCTCGCTCCGAGTGACCCACAGTTTCTCATGTTCCACCCACTTCAGCCGATCTGGCAGTTCCCAGGTTTCCCCGGGCTCGATCCAGGTCGTCTTATTTGCCCTTATGATCATCATCTTCGCCCCGTACAACGGTCGCCGTTGGTTGAGCTGGATCCGCATCTCGTCCGAGAAACACAGTGTCCCATCCGCCAAATCCAACCTTACCCCGGCTGGTACCATGAAATTTATCCCGAGGATGGCGTCTTGACCAGCGAGATCTCCGACCCAAATATCGAACCAGTATACCAAACAACCTGCCAGTGTGATCTTGATCCGCGTTCTCCCATTCGTACGGTACACGCCTTCACCAATCCCAACACAATCTTGGATCTGACTCCCATCCACTTGACACCCAGCCTAACGAGCAAAGGCGGTGTCTAGTATAGACACCTCGGCACCACTATCTAGGAGTAGGATTGCTTTTTGATTGTTGATCTTGCCCCCTACCTTGGCCTGTCTGAACCTTTTTCCTGGGGCATGGTACTTCCAGTATCCACGGGACTCCCCTGTCAGCAGATCCATGGATCCAACATCTTCAGATCCCCGGGATACAGGA
>NW_003303712.1:1032857-1039481 GCF_000142945.1 Phytophthora infestans T30-4 | reverse complement strand
TCGATTGCACGGACGGCGGACTAGCCACAAAATACACGGGGGTGCTTGGGGTGACCACGATTGCACACCACGGAGCACGAAGCCGCTGTAGAACACGATAATATACGGAAAGCGCAGATAAGCTACGCGAATACGGTAGCATAGGACCGCAGAACCACTCCGCAATTGCATCATAGCGCGAGAACGCGGTCGATTATACCTCACCAGGAGAGCACGATACACGGGCGATGGAACAACAAGACTGCGTGGAGGCACCAAGCACAAAATAACACCCTTCGGCTAGAGTACCGGCGATGGGAGGCCAGCGGCTACGAAATACTATGTACCACGAAGCCGGTGCAACCCACGTACGCGCTTTAAAACAGGGAATAGTTAGCAGCCGCAAAATAAGGCCGTTTTAAAGAGCATGAGCCCAAAGAGAGAGCGCATAACCACAAAGCAGCGTGTGCCACGGGTGAGCAGGGAACCACATGATTGTGTTGCATCTAAAAATACACAGCCTTACTACTAATACTAATTACTTGAAACGTTTAATGTGTAAAATGACCTCCCACCCTACACCCCCACTCCACCACCGCGAAAAAAAATATGGTCTTCCTTTGATTTTGCGCGCGAGGTGTGCGACCTTTAGAAAATGTGCTCTTTTCCTACACGATACGTAGCGTACCTTCAAGGCACTGAAAGCAGTGTTTGTGATTAAATTAGCGCCGAGGCACGTGATTAAGCAAGAACACGAAACACGGAGGAGCACCATGTGCATGATGGAACAGAAGAAACGGTACAAAGTGTGGTGTTGGAATTCCCACGTTAACTCTAGCTACAAATGTAGTTAGGATGTTCCCACAACAATACGTCTACTAGGATAGTAAACGATCGTTCGGGCGGACCTGAAGACCCTAGTTCTGCCCTTGCACCGGGACAAACTGGACCTTGTAAACTACTTATATAGGCCAACCAGTTTAAATAAGAACACGCTACTAGCACGAGCAAAGCTAGCAGGTGTTTTGAATCCTCGTGGTCCCAACAGCGGAAGGGTACCAGGCACGGGTAAGCCTTTTACGAGATCACCGAGTGTTCAGCACTCGGCTGGAAGAAATAAAAGGGAGGCAATTCAAGCACTCCCAGTCGTGCAAATAGGCAACAATAAGCCGTCACGTAAAAACCTCCCGATAATAATCGGCCAATACACAAAGTCTCTTGGCCTTGCCGGATGAACCCTCGCTACAGAGCTTCGAGCTCACCGACAGCCATAACACACTCAAACAAGCTTGACCAGACGCTTAACTTGAAGTAGGACGTCGCTCTGTGTGCTTGAGTGGAAATTCTGTTCTGTATTTAAGCTTACCCTTTCGGGTCTATTCCTAATAAGAAGTCCTAATCAAGTATACAAATATCCAGTGAACAATGATCCGTTATGGATCTTCTTGCATGCCAAGCGTCGTCTGCACCGTCGCATGAGCATCTTTAACGGTCCGCGCCCTGTCCCAGACGGTGAACAGCCTTCCAAGGGTCGCTGAGTCTTCCGCGAACTCATCCCAGCCGCCACTGAGGGTTCGTACCGTAGATGGTCCGCTGAATGCGAATCCGACCAGTCCAATATTAATAATAAGGACAGCCTGGATTCAGTGACATATGCCCGTATCCAATACTCGTTGAACGTTCGGAGGTGACGCCGTCGAGTCCCTGGCACCTTGGCGTCTCCGTACATCACCTGACCGAGGGTTCGTCGCTTGAACATTTTGGGCGGTGTCACGTCTTTGTCGACGGGTGATAATCCGCAGCTACGAAGAAATCACTACACCACAACTGCCCCTGTCGCAATGGAAGCCACGGTACTGGTGCCCGTTGTGACATTTCTTCATTCTCCAATTCACCATCTCGCCACCGTATGTCCAAGCGTCTGGATCGAGTCGTGTCCGACGCATTTCAGCGTCTCAATCCCCGTAGACGTCGCGAACGTGAACAGCTGGAGGTACGTCAGCTCATCCTTCTCTTAAATCATTGGTACCTTGCTCATCACCTCGCATTACTCAGCTTGTTTCTCAGGAGGGAAAGGCCGAGGGTTCGAACGCTCCTCAGTCTGCTGCACTTCCTCCGACAGCAGCGTCATCAACCGACCCTCCGGCGCCCGCTGCCCCGGACTCTTCACTCCCTGTGGTAGCTCCTGCAGCACTCCCCGTCGTCGCTGAACCCGCGGAGATGACTCCTGCTGCCCCTCCTGCTCCAGCTGGTGGTCCGCCACCACTCACCGAAGATTCGCTGCGCGCCATGCTGGCTGAAAATACGGAGGCATCGGTCGATCACATGATGACCTCGATAATCCCGTACTTGACTGCAATGGCTCGTCACCAAGTCAGATCAGCGTTGCGCCTCCTCTCCACGGCGACATACACACTCAGCGTCGTCTCGAGACTGCCGTTGGTTTCGATGATGTCCTCGCTGCGATACAACCTGTTCCTGACGCGCTGTCGGCATTACCCGAACGAGTTGCCGACTTGGAGCGTCAGTTGCGGTTTGCTCAGTACGAGGCTGCTGCCGCCGTACGTTCGGTGACACCCCACATCATGGCTCGTGAGAACGCGGAGACATTCCTCAAGGCTGCCAACGCTGAGATTAAAGCCTTACATCACAACGTCAAGATTCTCGCGAGTCGAACGCCAAGACGACGCCATGCTCGCAAGTGTTCAAGCCACTATGGAGCGACACGCAGAGGATTGGAATCGTCTTCACTGCGAGGTCCAAGCTCGGGACGTCTTCATCAGCACTTTGAAAAAGAAGCTGGCTCGCGAACGCGAGGTGTACAAGTCTTCTATTGGGAGCGAATACCGAGCAGACTCGGAAGCTTCACCTCCTTCTGGTAAAGCTTGCCCAAGGCAAGTACGTTGATAACGACACGCTCAAGGTCCTCGAGAACCAGCAAGACCGTAATACTCGCCTCCTTCAAGTGAATCGTACCTTCCGTGCACACGTGAGTCTGGCAGGGATGGATCCCGAGGTACTTCGTCTGGCTGTTGAAGGTACGCTCTTAATGTCGCTCCTTCCACCGTGTGTTCAGCAACTAACGTTCGTTCACAATTCATCGTGATAGGTCTGACTGCGGGTGAGCTGGACCTGGACGCGCTGGACTTGGATCAGGAGACGTTAGTCGCTTTGCGTCGCATTCAGTCTGCCACCGCGTCTTCGGACGATCCTCAAGCCCTTCCTGCGGCTTTGGCCAAGGCTGCTCACCAAGTGGCCCATGGGAAATTCCATAAGCGTCTTAGACCAGGTGGCGAGGATTCGGACGACGAGTCGGAAGACTCTGACGAAGACAAGGCTCCAATCCGAACGGACAAGGCCAGTACTTCGATAGCAGCTGCTGGTCTCGGTGATGCGCCACCTGCCGATACTTCAACGCCCAAGTCGGCTCGTCGATCGCTGTTCGGTCCGAAGGCGTGGAAGAAGGCGGCCCAGAAGAAGCGCAAGAAATCTCGTCCTCATTCTCCTGCTAAGCCGCCCCGACGTCATATGAAGACTCGGTCCCAGTCTGTACCGTCTTCTCCAAGCTCATGGACGCCACCTCCTACGTCAACGTCTTCTTCTACTCCCACCGTGGTCGACCTCAGTGGCGACCGGAGTGACGTGGACATGGGGACTGCTGATCCAAGTAGCGTCCCTTCGGTTCAAGAAACTGCTACAGAGCCTTCGGGTAAGGATGTGAACCCTGGGGATCACGACGATGTTCCCGGTTCTCCTGACGCGCCTTCGCCACCGCCTCAGGGTCCACACGATGTGGCCAAGCCACCAGCTTCCACGCCTTCACCTTCTCCAGCCGACATACGTGCTGCTGAAGAAGCTCTGCGCGAGGCCGAGCAAATGCGGCTCATGTTTGGCTCAAGTGACGAAGGTGAAGAGTCGGACCAAACTATCCCCCATGGCAAGTCTGCTTCGGCGTCTGTCACGACGTCCAAGGCAGTTGAAGTCTCGGGAGTGGTTTCTACAGCAGGGTCTGCCCCTGTTGAAGCTGCTCCACTAGCTTCCGTGTCTTCGAAGTCGGCTCCGACTGTTACCACGGCTGATGTACCAAGCGTGTCTTCGCCCGACGTTTCGATGGAGATTGATGACGATGGACATGATGATGACGATCGTGGAGATGACGTGGATGACAATGAACCTTCGGTGGATTACTCTCCTGATACTCCCAGTGGTGGCGGTGATGTTCCGCCCTCCACCGATCATTCAAGCATACTCGATGACGAAGATGTCGAAGATTAAAATAGGAACTGGAGTAATCTTGGGCCCAGCTCGTCCTCCGACTCCACCTCGGCCTAATCCTTCGCCGATGATGACTTCCCCAATTATCGTTGCCGGTCCGCCTCTTTCGCCACCAGCAAGTTCCCCGGCACCAGCAAGTCCCCCGGCACCAGCATCTTCTCCTCCTGTTCCAGTGTCTCCTCGTCCGCCTATTAGGACTCTCGATGCTGGACATGGACGCATGATTACGGCAACTTACACTTCGGTGCCGCGTCGTGGTGGTGTACCGTCGGTTGAACCGTTGCCTCACCGAGTGTTATCTGGTACTCGCCCTACGGTGCCGGCTTCGTCCACCCTGCCATCGTGGGTTCTTCCGTATGTGGACATGGCGTTTACCGACGCAGGCGCCAAGAAGTGTTTCGAGCGACTCTTGAGCTTAACGCTTCCCGAACCAGCTGGTGAGGTGACCGTGCGTACAACGTTGGAGGTTCTCCAGGCATTCTTTGATTACTCGCATCCTGATCACCCGTACCAGCAACTTCGGCAGCTCTATCCTCTTCACGCTTGTCTCTTCGACACTGTTGACTTCAAGCCAAGCGTCCCCATCACCAAACGTGCTCCAATTGAGACCCGTCTCAAGATGATCTGGGCGAACCTTCGGGGTGACGGCGGGAAGCAAGGTGACCTCGGGTTCGCATTGTGGGAGCGTCTCCACTGGCTTCCGTTAGCTGGTATTAAACGAGGTCTCACTGAAGAAGCTAAAAAGGTTGGCCACGACAAGGAACGCTTGAAGGAACTGAGAGCTGTGTTAAAGAAGCTCTTCAGTGAGCGCGACCGTCGTGCCGATCGTCTTCGCAACAAGTACCGTGAGCAGTACATGGCGTGGAGTCGTGACTCGGTTTCATCTAGTGCTTCCAGCGTGTCATTCATTCGTCCCGAGTTGCTTTTGGAGCCGTCGAAGCCGTGGTACCCCATTGAAAACTTGTCGTTCGCACCTCGGACCTCTGACTGGCTTTCCGAAGTTCCGGCTCTCGACGCTCGTCAGCCATGGCGTACTGGATGGATGAATGCGCCGCATCAGCACCCGTACAACACTACGTACTTCCCGTGCCAGCGTAATCCGGAGCTCTTCCATCCTCGTGGTACGCGTTTCGTGAATGTGTACCGAAGCGTGGTCGTTGACCCGTCTCTTGATTCAACCGAACTTATTCCGTCCTGGCGTTCGTTGTTTGACTCGCCACCGGGTACTCCACGTCCCGCTCTGGCTGCTGCTCCTGTTGAAGCTGGTACCGAGGATTCGCCGGATCCGGCTGCAGCTTCAGCTGGCGAGGCTCAGGCTCCTGATGAAGAGGAAAAGGAGAGTGATGACTCGACTTCGTTGACCCTCTTGGCCACCGCGGCCAGACACTTGGAATCGATTTGAATCCTCGCTGCACGCTCTACGACGCTCTCCAGCATCTCAGCTAACTGTTGAGATGTCTCGCGTGACTTCGTTTTCAGTGGTTGCTCCGCGGTCGGCATTCATGTTTTCTTATTCTTAATCCACTTCCACAGCGTAATCATGTTCATGTTGTTCTTCAAATGCATATACAATTTGTTGTTGCAGTAACGTTTTTCGTCTGTTACCACAGGCTGCATCGCCCTGTGGACACTTCACACGTGATCCAGTCACGCTAGTCTTCGTTTGCCACTTGCGCCATCTGCAGCCGATTCTCGCTCTTCTTGGCTCGCAAATAGTCGTACAGCAACCCTCCACAAGACAAGTTTGATTATGGTTCCCAAGTTGTATCTTCATAGCCCACCCACTTGACTTTGAACTCGCGTACAGCACGCTCCGTGCTCGTCGTCAGTGGTGTTCTGTGGTCGAGGATGGCCTCGACTTCATATTCACCGGCAACTTGATCTGGTTCCCAGCTGTCCTCAGGCAACAGTTCCTCATCGAAGTCGAGTCTTGCTTCATTAGTCGCATCTAGTACCAACCGAGTGCTCGGTCGACTGTTGAACTCGTTGACAGCCTTGAGTCTCGACACATGCACTACTGGGTAGAAGCGATACCCACTTCGGTCAGGCAGTTCCAGCTCGTACGCAAACTCTTCCACCTTGCGCTTGATCCGAAAAGGTCCATGTCATCAGTGAGCTAATTTCTTCGTCAAGCCCGGTTTGACGCGTTCCATGTACAACCACGCCCGGCTCCCAATCTCGAAAAGAGATCTCGGTGGGGCTCTTGCAGGATCTTCCATCTCTTCTGAAGCTTCTAGAGGGTCTGCCGAGTGTTCGTTTCCACTTGGTTGAGGTACAGCGGCTTTTTCCAGTCGACTCAGAGCATCATTATGCTTTCTGCTCGTCTTTGCAACCCTACCGCCGGATACTGGACGGCCGTAGTGAGTGCGA
>NW_003303712.1:1012005-1032757 GCF_000142945.1 Phytophthora infestans T30-4 | reverse complement strand
TTTTCTACAGCCTGATAATCTTTGGCCATAGTGAGGGGCGACCTCATGTGTCGATTGATCTCACGCGCCACGCCAGTGCGTCAGACTGCTTGCCGAGTCCTCGTTTGAGTGATGACGACATTGCCCGCAATGTTGACTGCGCATCCCAACCATGAACGAGGTAAAACGGCGTTTCCTTCCTCGTAGTGTCTTAAGAAGTATTAATAGCAAATACTAGCTTCTCCGCGATTTCGTCCCAATCTTGCTGTAGAGGGTCTTCCGCGTACACCCGTACGGACCCCATCACTGACTTCACCGAGCGTTCCTGCTGTCCATTAGCCTGTGGCCTATAGCTCAAAGTCGCTCTTGAACTTGACTGCATCATCTCTGCGAATGCTTGGAACACCTCGCTCATGAAGCGTGGGTCGCGGTCATGCCATATTAATGATGGAGCTCCGAACCGTCGGTACACCCATTCTTCGAACACTTTGGCAACATTTAGCGCAGTCGTATCCGACATAGCTTTGGCGATAACGAATCCCGTGAACGAGCACTCAAATAGGAGCAACGCCGTGTTGCTCCTGCGATATATCGGTATCACAAAATCTATCGAGACGATCTGGAAAGGTCGTTCGGCTAGTACGTTGCCAGGCCAGTATCCACGAAGCTGCGGACGGCTTTTACTCGAGCTGCAATCTGGACATGACTTCACATGCTTCTCCACGTCAGCGTACAAGCCGATCCAATAATAATCGGACTTAACGCGATGGAACGTTCTCACCACACCTTGATGTCCACCTTCCAGCGAGTCGTGACAGTTCTGCAAGACCTCTTGAATCATCGTTGTCGGTACCACAAGCCGCAGCTTGGTCTCCTCTTGCCAACCGTGGTCGTACCGACGATTCAATCCAAGATAGTGAAGCACGCCGTCTTCTGATAACACGAACCGGTCAGCGTATTTCCAGGCATTTCGAGCTTCTTTGTAACTCAGCTCTTGTGCTTGGCCCTGAAGCACCTTCTTGATGTTAAACCACTTCTGCTCCTCGTCTTGTGCCACTAGTATCCGTCTGCGTCGTTCCCGCTGTATCGCTACTGGGTCAACATCTTCCGCAATGGGAAATGCCGCTGGTACAGTCTTGTGAGGATGGTCTGGCAAATCTTCGCCGAATGAATCTTCGGTGGACGTCTCTCGTCGTTCTTCATTCTGTTCTTGAGCTTTTGAGACATCCTCCGAGTGTTCATCTGCGAACCTGACGCGTTTCTTGGCTTTCGTCTGTCGCCGAGTCATCACTGCTATATTACCATAATCGCACTTTGGTGAGCTGTAATCAACCACGAAATTTTCGAAAGTTTTCCACTTTGAAGACTCGCTGCCTGACAGTACATGTACTTGACGCTCTGCTCCTCGTGACGAAACATCTACCGAGTCTTCATCCGGCTCGTAGATCATTTCCTGGATGCGGTTCAGCGATGCCAATTCCGACTTTCTAGTTTCAGCCAAGATTACCCGACTGACCTTCGATTCCAGCGCTTCAGTGGCTAACGAATCCGCGGCCGCGTTGTATTCTCGTACAACGTGAAGATATTTAACTGATCGAAGCTTGGCCGTGAGTTCCTTGTGAGTATTCAGCAGCGCTAGCAAAGTTTCCTTCCTGCATGCGATCACCCCTAGTGATTGTTGAATCGCGAGCCTTGAGTCACCAACGATGACTAAATCCTCGGCACCGTGCGCAATAGCAGCCTTGACACCGTTTATCATACCTGTATACTCTGCCTCATTCACCGTGGTAGCCGAGAGGTAAGCGTTTGCAGCAATCACTACCTTCCACTCAGGAAGGCTCCACAGCACCCATGAACAACTCCCGTAGCCACCGTACTTCTCTGTCTTCGCTGATCCGTCAAAGGACATGACGAATCCGCTGTAATTACGGGAAAGCCTGGCGTACAGCAACGCGGGGTTCATTCGAATAGTCGGGGAACCCTTGTTTGGAGGCGCCACCGGCGCGAGCGAGTCTTTCAGGTCGACGAAGCTCGTGATGCTTGACTGCAGTAGCTGCGCAAAGGCGACATCCTTCTCCTTCACGCGCTGCACCTTAAGGTGCCACTGCGATAGCAGCACTGCGAACTGGACCGCGCGTCCGAAGAGAGACTTCGACTTATGCACCCACTCTAACGTCGAGAATCGTGTATAGACATGTAGCGTCTTTCCTGCCAGCTGGACGTAACAGATCTTCAACAGCAGAAGTAACGCCAAAACTTCCTTCTCAGCTGGATGGTAGTTCATCTCGGCTTCCTTAAGCACCCGACCGAGGAACCGTACGGGGTGTAACTTGCATTTATGTTCTTGCGTTAGCGTAGTGCTCAGCGCCCATTCATTCGCAAAGAGCATGACGTGAACTTCTTTCGACCGATCGAAGTGCCTGAGGATGGGTGAATGTGAAACACTCGTCTTCAATCTTTCGAAGGAATGACGTGCCCCAGAAAGGCCACCTTCAACGACAAAGTCTTCATCCTTGAGCTGGTACAGCGCCGCACCGTAGACCGCGAAGTCTTGAATGAAGCGGCTGTAGTAATTAACCGCTCCAAGAAACGACTGCATGCCCTTCTTACTCGTTGGAAACGAAAGCTCGGTGATAGCCGCAAGCTTCTTGGGGTCAGCTCTGATACCTTCTGGCGAAATTTTATGCGACAGAAAGTCCACCTTGGGTTGGCAGAAGATGCTCTTGGTGAAGCTATTGCTGATCCGACACTGTGCAAATCTTGCCAGCAATCGGTCCAGCGTCGCCAGGCAGCTGTCGAAATTCTCGCCACCGAAGCAAATGTCATCCACAAACGACCATCGACCAAATACAGGTACCAGCGATGATTCGTCTGATTCCCCGTTCGTAAACATGTCAGCGACGGGGCTGTTGACGAGTTGTAGTACAGGGTCGGTCTCTACCGGTGCTTCGCGGACTGCCGCGAACTTCGTTTGAAACGAACCCTCGTCGCTTGGTCCACGACGTTCCTTGGCCTGTTCTTCAGCTAAACGCATCCTCTCCGAGTATTCAAACCAACTTCCTTTTAGTTGAACTAACCCCCAGAGTGCGTTGTCAATCATACGCTGGTAGATCATCGGCGCGTTCATTAACCCGAAGGGCATGCGTAACCACTCAAAATGTCCTAGTGCGCAGACAAACGCGGACACTTTACGCGCTCGCAAGGTCATCATGACCGCCCAGAAGCCGCTTGCTGCATCCAGCGAGCAGAACCATAGGTAGCGCTCGAGATCTGTTAACAGGTCGTCGACTAGCGGCATTGCATACTCCATGATCGCGGTGATAGCATTCACCATCTTGTGATCAATGCAGAGCCGGATGTCCAGCCCGTTCTTTTTCATCACAATCACGATCGGCGATGCCCATGGACTGTCTGAAAAGACGATCAGTCCTGCACGCAATAAAGCGCGCAGCAGCTCGTACAGCTTGCCGAGAAATCGCAGCGGCACGCGCCGGGTACGCTGTTTAATTGGGGCGTGCCCCTGTGTGTCGATATCGCATACCGCTCCGTAGGCTGGCGGCGGCAGTGCGTTACCACTAGCAATCAGGATGTGCTCGTGGTTCTTTAGCGTCGCGACTTGACGTTCTCGGCGTTCAGTCGACATCTCAGGATCAGCAACATCAGGCGCAGTGTAGTCAATTGTCGTGTTGATCTCTTCGGTCAGGTCCGGCAGGAATGCCAGCTCCTTCGCGTAGTCGTCCAAGCCAATGTTGTTAGCTGGGTGTTCGTAGAAATCATTTCTCGTATCCTCCGTTGCTTCATTTCCCTCGGTTGTTAACACTCGAGCAACCGAGATGTATGTTCCGTCCAACGCCGCTACGGATTCTTCCCTTGACTCAACATTGGCATCCGCTTTGATTTCAACAGTCGGTACTTGGTCCATCTCCTTCCCATCCTGGTTTCCCATTTCTGGGCCATCTGCCGAGTCGTCGTTCGCAATATTGAATGCGTGGACCGCCGACATATTGGGTTGTTGACTTTTGTTCCGCTCCTCGTTCTGCCGCTGTCTTGACATTTCGGAATTCGCACCAATCTTGCAATGAATACTCGGTGCCGTACTCAACACCTTCTGCGCGATGCCTGTATCCTCTGGATCAACCACCGATGGCTCGTTCGCAGATTTGGTGACACACAAGGCCGGGACAGCTTCGTCAAAACGGGTGACTCCATTCAATCCAGTGCCGTTGCTTCTCGCTTCCGTGGTCACCCCTGACTGGACTCTAACACTCGTTGGCGTATGTACCACGTTTACCGGCCTCAGTAGTTCGTGTGTACGCACTACCGAGGCTTCGTTCGCGTTATTGCCTCCGCCATTGTACGTGTCCAAAGATTCTGCGGAAGGCTGACCGTCGGCCGAATCCCCGGCTGTCACCCTAGACGCCAGACAGGCTTCCACTCGTTCACGTTCTTCCAGGATCAGTGCCCAGCGCTCTGCACATGTCAGACGATCACTAGAATCCACTAGCGAGTCTTCTAGAGGTCGTGCTAGCACCCCACCGGGTTACTGGTTAGTATGGTCGATCAACTGCTGAAGGCTGAGTTGCAAGCCACTGCTCGTAGATTTCGCATTCACGCTGAAAGAGCCCGCGGTCTCTACAACCTTCGTAGGCCAACACTTGCCAGTCTTGGTACTTCTTGGACTCCAGACGCACATAGCCGTCACCTCGTGGCAAATCCCCATCTGGAATCCACATAGCGATCGAGTCGTGTGCTGGTAGGTACACAGTTCGATCAGACACGTTGGTCAATCGAATGCTCTGAGGCCGTCCACGTCGAAACCTCGTCACTGACGGGATTAGCTTGTTCGTTCGACGAACCCACAGTACGTGTTCTTCCAGCCCGACTTGACGCTTCGCTAGTCGATATTCTCGCCACTCGTGCGCTTGAATGTCCAACCGCTCTGGGTGGCCCGGCGCTAACATGGGAGCCGTATTCTTCGCTGTCGATCATGTTCTTGGTCTTTATCAGCGGGATTTGGACTTCGTGCGGTAATTGCGCCGCGCCGTGGAACAGGTCCAACCGGATCCCATCTGGGATCATAAAGTCGGTCCCGAGTACCACGTCGACGCCTGCACTATGCGCCATTACCCACATCTCAAACTCGTACAACATCTCCCATCCGAGCGTAATCTTGACGCACGCTCGTCGCGTCGTAGACACCTTGCCTTCGTTGATTCCTTGAATGTCAATGCGGCGTCTGTGATCAGGTACATCTCGGAGTCGCAACTTCTTGGCAAAGGTGTCAGTGATCACACTAACGTTCGCTCCTGTGTCGAGGAGGATCCTCGTTCGCTGGTCGTTCACAGCGCCTTGCACCAGAGCTCTCATTCTGATCCGTCGGTCGAATTTCTTGGCCGACCACCACCCCTGTCTCTCGCCAGGGTTCTACTTCATCATCTTGGAGTGACCCTTGGGCTCGTCTCGCGCTGCACTCGAAACCAAGCCGAACGAACCCTCGCTGGTGCCCTCATCAGCATCAGCACACTCCACTCTCTCTCCAACACCTCCACCGAGGATTCTACTCCTCTCCTTTTCATTTTTCGTCGCGTTCACACTTGTTACGTAATTATCAGGCCATTCACTCTGCCCCATGAAAGCAAAGATACACTCTGCTTCCATTGAAGGGGTTGTTAACTGTGGCAGCCCGATAGGGACCAACCCAGTTGTAGTTGGCGGGCTGCCTAGTTTAAATGACGTTCTTGAACGACGGCCTTGAGCTCTGGCGGGAGTTCCTCCTTCGTGCCTTTAGTGCGCACGAATTTGGCAAGGTCTTGGAAGCTGCGGAAAAGTTCGCATTGTCCAGCATCGTGGAGCTGCTTGCAGAACTTGCATCGCTTGTTACAGTAGTTAGCGGAGTGACTCATGCCACCGCACGCCGCGCATGGTCCGTACTGTGGGCGTCGGTTGTCGCGGTTGAAGTCACGTCGACCGCGTTGGTCCTGATTGAACCCACGGTCACTACTTCGGCGATCTTGATTGAAGCCATTCTCGCGATCAGGCACGTATCCACGCGGTTGACGGTTGTCTGAACGTGCGTAGGTGCCTTCAGCAGCTGCACGACGTTCATTTTCGTTAGCAGCGGCGAGGTATCGGTCGTTTTCATCCAATGAGAAATCACCATCCGTATTATCGGGCTGAAAGTCGTTGTACTCGTCTTGGACATCGTTGTAAGCGTTCGGATCTTCGTTTGAATACTCGGTGCCTCCCTGAGCAGCTTCACGACCTTCTAATTCAGCTAGTAGGTCATCCACCGTGGCTTCAATGAGCGTCACTCTTGGTTTGTTTCGGTTGTCATCGCGACGGCGGTCATCACGCCGGTTGTTGCGGGCGAATCCATCGTCGCGTCGCGTATCACGACTCTTGGAGTATCGGTACTCACTGTCACGCTTGGCCATCCTCTCCTTGCCCTTGAGAACATCTTCGATGATCTCTTCGAGCTCGTGAATGTCGGCGACTCGAGCGTGGTAGAGACTCTCCGCCAGCTTGTCATCATCGCATGTTGCCAGGAACTGCTGTACGTGTTCTTTCGCGTCGCGACCACTCTTCTCGAAGTGTAGACGGGCGGTCCGAGCATAGCCATTCAGCCTTTTATGTAGTCGCACAGATGTTCATTACGTTCCCGCTTGGTGGAGTAGTAACGCGACAGTGCCGTCTGCGTGAACTGCGAGCAGTAGTAGCGGATGAACCCGTCGCTCAGCAGCTTCCACTTGCGCTTCGTCTTCTTCGGAAGTTGACGGAACCAATGAATGGCTCCGTCCCGGAGACTTAGCTCAAATGGAATGCACCATTTATCGGCATCTGTGTGGGTTCCAGTCATTTCATAGACGAACCCACGGAGCCACTGCATACAGTTCTCGCTCTTGTTGCGAGAGCCTGAGAACGGCGTGATGCGATCCAGCGGTCGGTGCGAGGCCATTTCAATCCTCGGTGTTGGGTCCACGTCGTTCAGCGTCGCTAGCTCATTCATCTGACGCATCAACTCGAGTTGAGGATCTTCCTCGTCGAATGTACGCACCAAAATGTCATCGTCACTGGACGAACCATCGCTGTCGACTTGACGACGTCCGGCACCACCTTTGGGAGCTCGCGCACCGCCTCGGCGACCGAACGAACCCTCGTTACTTGCGTAAATACGTTGCATACGGCTCTCCGAACGTGGCGTAACCATGTGCGAGTCTTGAAAGTACGGTGAAGCTTCGGTAGTGCCAAAGGCACCACGCTCAGCTCCACGCTTGGTCGGAGGAGTACGAACGAGTCGTTGGGGCGTCGGCGGCAATGGAATCTTGGACGGATCTTCATCTTGAATCATCGGTCGACTCACAGGTTGCTTTCCGGCATTGATGCCAACAGCGCCAAACGCCTTCCGAAGCTTCTTCTTCCATTTCTGGAGAGCAGCTCCGGCTTCATGTGGACTCCAATCCTGGAGCGACATCGTCGATGGGTACGTCTCGTTCTCGAACCCCAGCGACAACAGTAGCGAAACTGAATCCTCGGCAACTTGGCTAGTCGAAACCGAGTTGACTGGGTATTGAAGTTCCTGCGCAAGCGCAGGCCAGTCGGCTTTTTTCTTGGGGATGGGCTTGAACAGCTGCATCCACTCATCATTCTGCATCAGCGCTTGTACGCGGTCGAAAACGCGCTTGGTGGCTGGTGTATCACCGTTGATAGGTGGGCGAGGTGCCTTCAGCAGTGCTGAATGCTTTGCACTTGCCACCGAAGGTTTAGAACCCTCGGTCCCATCGTCATAATCATCGTAGGCTGGTTCTGGTCCCGCAACATCATCGAGCTCGTCGGCGAGGTTCCTCGAAAGGGACCTGGTCGCCCCGCTCAGCCCCGATGATAGCGTGGCCGTCTCCGGCGTCGCTGCGCCTGGCTCTGGAGCCGGCGTCTTGTCTTCGTAATCTTCATAATCGTGGGCGTCAGGACGGATGTCCGATTCGTCGTCGAAGCTCACTGAAAGCTCGGTGGCGGCTGCAAAGCGCGCAGCCGGGCTTGAACTCTCGTTGCGAGCCCCGCCAGACTTGGCCAGGCGTAACTGGTACCGTCGGGTGGTCTTTTCGGCATAGGTTTCTGTCATTTTTTTGTTCCTCTCCTTTTGGGTAGGCTCGTAAACTGGAAGGCCATACAAACAGTTCACAATTGTCACCACTCTGTCCCGGGGTCGCGGCACCAGTTGTGTGTTGAAAATCCCCACGTGAACTCTAGCTACAGATGTAGTTAGGGATGTTCCCACAACAATACGTCTACAAGGATAGTAAACGATCGTTTCGGGCGGACCTGAAGACCCCAGTTCTGCCCTTGCACCGGGACAAACTGGACCTTGTAAACTACTTATATAGGCCAACCAGTAAAGTAAGAACACGCTACTAGCACGAGCAAAGCTAGCAGGTGTTTTGAATCCTCGTGGTCCCAACAGCGGAAGGGTACCAGGCACGGGTAAGCCTTTTACGAGATCACCGAGTGTTCAACACTCGGCTGGAAGAAATAAAAGGGAGGCAATTCAAGCACTCCCAGTCGTGCAAATAGGCAACAATAAGCCGTCACGTAAAACCTCCCGATAATAATCGGCCAATACACAAAGTCTCTTGGCCTTGCCGGATGAACCCTCGCTACAAAGCTTCGAGTTCACCGACAGGCATAACACACTCAAACAAGCTTGACCTGACGCTTACCTTGAAGCCGGACGTCGCTCTGTGTGCTTGAGTGGAAATTCTGTTCTGTATTTAAGCTTACCCTTTCGGGACTATTCCTAATAAGAAGTCCTAATCAAGTATACAAATATCAAGTGAACAATGATCCGTTATGGATCTTCTTGCATGCCAAGCGTCGTCTGCACCGTCGCATGAGCATCTTTAACGGTCCGCGCCCTGTCCCAGACGGTGAACAGCCTTCCAAGGGTCGCTGAGTCTTCCGCGAACTCATCCCAGCCGCCACTGAGGGTTCGTACCGTAGATGGTCCGCTGAATGCGAATCCGACCAGTCCAATATTAATAATAAGGACAGCCTGGATTCAGTGACATATGCCCGTATCCAATACTCGTTGAACGTTCGTCGAGTCCCTTGCACCTTGGCGTCTCCGTACATCACCTGACCGAGGGTTCGTCGCTTGAACAACTTGGGCGGTGTCACGTCTTTGTCGACGGGTGATAATCCGCAACTACGGAGAAATCACTACACCACAAAAGCACGAAAGGCCACGGACAATGACAGAGGACTAAATCAATGAAGGCACCTAGCGATTCTGAAACGTACGAACCACGGAAGAGCGCGCTACCATGAAAAATGGGGAGGAAAAGAGTATGACGGGAGCGTACGGACCACTGAGGAGAGCTGAAATATTGTCACCCCACATAGAGTAGCTGTGACAACGCACGGAAAAAGGATTATCCTGCTACATCACGGTGGAGCATGAAGCACGATCGACGGACCAATCATGAAGCCGCGGAAGACCATAAACGGAAGATTACCGATCATTGAAATACGATACCAGGGTAGAACCGGAGCTCACCGAGCCACGGAGAGCAATACTACGGTAGCTCACGATGGAGCCGACGACAGACCAACCGCAACACCAAAAGGTAACACGATAGTATGGACGGTGACCCAACTATTTACCCCCCCCCCCGGTACGAGAGCAAATCGTAAATGCACCCCCCCTAACATCATGCTTGATATCAAGCATGTTAAAGACTAGTGATAGCAAGAAGTTTGTATGTGGTAAAAAATGAACCATATCCGCCTCTCAGTACAGAGCCACCCTTTATCACTGTCCATGTGACCACACGCTTCTTATCGAGCTTGTTCTGACGTGATCTATAGCTGCATGCTAGATATAGAGCAAAATGAGTTGGCCTTTTTACAAGGAGAGTCTTTCTTTAGCTAAATCGAGTGCAAAGAATTCTGAGAACGTCTTGTATTGAAGTGCAAAAGTAATGCAAAACAAACACTAGCAGCTGATTGCACATCATGTGCCTACTCGGGAGTGGTATCATGCCTTCATCATCGCCGACGGTCTCATTTTCACTCGTAGCACCACCTTCAGTCGAAGCCTCACCAGCGTTACCTGCCTTCTTCCCCGGTGGCCTCATTTGAATGCCGCGGCCACAGCGAGGCTTAGGGCGATCGCGACCATTCCTCCAGAGGTTGTGCCAGATCGCGTAGCATGTCCGCGTGTTGCCCGGGTAATGACCCTGGCGCACTTTATCACACAAGTACAACCTGCAATAGCTATTATGAAGAATCAATGCATTTCTAGGCTTACCTCTTGTTCCCCTGGATGGGTGGGGTGGACGTGCACGACCAGCTGCGGCTGCAACGCTACTCGCTGCAGCTCTCCTTGCGCTTCCGCAAGTACCGAGGCAGACGCGGAGCTGTTCATATCTCCGATGACGGCGAGCTTCTGCAGCACTTTCAAATATTTCAAATGAAAGGCTGTAAGGCGCGAAAAGAGGGAGGGGTGAAAGGGGGGAGGAAGTGAATATTTTGAAATCCGTGGCAGCTCAAATGTAGATATTTATATCTTCGCAGCCGTTTTTTATCGTAAAAAGCCAAAACTCATAGTGTGCCTTTATCCACTTCCTTTTTAATACTGCATGTTGCTTTAAATATTTGAGTGCTAAACAGACAGAGTTACGTATTCTCAAATGAAATAGCCCCTAAAGACGCTTCCTATGCTGCAAGGTGCTTAGCGTACACGTAGGAATGCGTGCTTTCGAGGCCATACTTTAATATACGTAATACTAAATTCTTAATTGTTTCTGCAAGTTACAATGACTAAAATAATAGCTAATAGCTACAACTGTTTTGTTGTAGAAATATCAAGAAAATATCTGAGTTTGGGGTAACTGACTGAGCTGCCAAAAAGTAGTACACATACAACAGAAGCTGGCCGTAAGAACAACGCTGTGCCAATAAACGTTGTCACTTGATCCATAAAGATAAATAGTTTTAGATTGAAAAAAAATGAACTCATATGTGTTACTGCTGTAATATATTGTTTTATAAGAGCTATTTAGACAGCAAACTCCGATACTACTTGACTGGCGGACGTGTCGCCGACAGGGGCGTACGATACGATTTTTAAATGGAGCGGCAAGACAACAACAAAACACGAGAGGTGTTAGTTATAGCTGCTTAAGTAGACCCCATAAAGAAACGTTAATAAACTTGGAGCCTAAATGACGTTTAACCATCCTAAATATCGTTACACTATCAAATAAAAACACCGCCGTCAACAACAACAACAGCAAGGTGTCTTGCGACGCATTATCTAAATGCTTTAATTATAATTGGCACAGATTAGAGTGTCTAATGACTTATTCTGAATCAGCACAAAATGAGCACTAAATGCATTAAAATGTACAAAATTGAATTGTTTTTAACTTTTATTGAGGTTGGTACGAGAGGTGAACAATCTTTACTTACTTAGAGGATTAAACAGCAGTACAAGCGGGTAAGTAGTTCAAGCTGAACACGCCATTACTATCTTTTGCGTTGATGTGAGCTAGGTTTCATGGCTCAAATGGCCCGTGGTATCGAGCACGACGCTAAACTAAACATATTGTGTAGCATTTGTATTAACGTTATTAGAAGTGCAGGTGGTTTTGGGTGAACGATGAAGATACAGTGATAACCAACAATAATAAAGAGGTTGTAGTAAGAATCAAGATTCAAGATCATTAGGAAATTATTTTTAAGCATGATGCTGACCAAGATTAATGAAATTAAAAATATCGAGGCGCATAGGAGCTTAGCGTTTATTTTTAATATTTATCCCGCTGAAACGTAGCAGAGGCGGGAAGGCCAAAACATGTAGAAATAAACCTAATCTACCACCGCGTAGCGGCGGCGCTAGGCTAGTGATGTATTAATCCCTCCAACCCGGAGCGAGTTTTGTTTTTTTAATTGCATGTGCAACTTACCATGACTTGAAGTTTGTAAATAAAGGGTTGGGCCACTGGCGGGAAAGGGGGTAAAGTCAGTCGTGAATGGGTATGATCCAGACTAAACTGCTCATAAGGTGCATATTGGGAGCTGAATTGACCAGGACAGTCTGCAAAATGCAGCATTACAGGACCGGTAATAGACAGACGATGTACAGATACGAGTCATCCGCATCGGTCTGTGCATTTGGTAGAGTTTTCATTTTTAGAAATTTCGAGGTGAAAACTTCCCATACAAAGTGTCATAGTGTCCGATGAAGGGTCACCCACAGAAAGTAACGCCATCAGATGATGCGGTGCTGGCAGCTCGAGGTACGTATACTCAAATCGAGTGAAAATATCAGCTGACAAAAGAGTCAGATGGATATGGCACAGTGTCAGATAAGCAAGCAATACCTTGTGCGAGACGTTCGCGCAAACAATCATCCTGATTTCTTAGACTGCATATATTCTGCTCAAAGTTTTTTATTTAAGCTACACCAAGCACAACAATGCAGCTTACCAGCTAATTGTCCGTCCTACGTCGCTTTCCTCTACTAGCCGGGTCCAGTGGTGAGAGAGGTGTGACAAGCGTTCCAGGCGTTGACGGAGCTTCAGTCGACGTGTCTGCAGCTCGACGCACTTTTATATTTCTACCAGTGTCGACCGAAACCAACTTGCCGTTCATCCACTCTCGGTGCCAGATATCCCAGCATGTCATGGCTTCTCCACGGATCTGTCGGTGCGGCTTCATACACAGGAACATTGACCCCGTGCTGCTGCATTCTTGACAAAGGAACGATGTTGTTGTCGCGCGTTTGTCCGCAACACGGAGAGGCTAGCAGACTTTGCACGCGCGCTGTCGGCGCTTCGGCTGCGTCGTCGTATTGCGCCACTCATCAAGCTGGCGGACAGCGTGAGTAGTTTGCCTACCTCCAGATCCTGGAACGGAAGCGCCTTGTGAGGGTTCGTGTGTACCGAACGTGTTGTCTTCATACATGTCGGACGCCTGCAGCTGCGAGGGTAAATGCAGCTTCTTCATGTACTTCACATGCGTCAATGGGCGAGATGACTTCTGCTTGTGGTAGGCTTTGTGGACTATGTAGCCATTCACGATTGCTAAATTAATTAATCCCAACACCGGCGACTTGTAGTACTTCTTGAACCGCACGGCCATCTGAATAGAGTACCGCTGCAATCGTGAACATCCACGCCCCCCATGAAGGCGTAGTAGTCCTTCACGACGCGTGGGCAAGGAACTTCGACTTTATCTGCGAAATCTTGACGAGCAACACGATCCATCTCTAGCCTCCCGCCAGTACACAGGAATTGAACCGGACGCGCGTCCCACCAGCCACCAGCGGTCATACTTGGCACTAACTTTGATCTTGAAACTTTAAAAGATCCGCGAGCAAGATGAGCAGGTCTAGACTTCTTTTTTTTCAATGACTCCTTTGCAATAGCCCAGCCGGTTCGTCATAATAGTAACAGCACAGTAGAATCCCATGAGCAGCAATTGAATTGCTAATTCCACAGACGTATAGAACCGATCCACTACAACAAGTCTCATTCCATTCGTCCGAGAATCTGGCCCAAACCCAGCGAGGAGATTGTGGACTACTGCAGCAGGCCCTGACTTCATATCTGTCTGGTGTGCATCACTGGAGCGCTGTTCCTTACCGCAGTAAACCTCGAGCCTGCATAAATGCAGCATACACATAGCAAAATATCCAGCCTTAGTCTGCATTATTTAGCGTAAGAAAAAACTTAGAACAAAAAAAAACACCTGATGCAGTAGGCGGTCACCGCACTGCACTGCATAAAGAGCTTCTTGTCCCACTTGTGGGGTTTATTTTTCGTGTAGACACGCATATTGTTGAACGACGAGCGGCTAGGAAGCATCGCTTCATCAAAAGCCAAGTGCGCTGGAGCTACATACCCTCCCTCAAATGTCCTTTGTAGAACTTCCACAACTTTGCGAATCTTCCATGCGCTATCTGTGACCGCCCTCGGATCAGAGTTCGGATTGAAATGTAGGTTTCGAGAAATCTCCATAAATCTATCGCGACGCAGCACGGATCCAAACGCTCCACGTGGGATACCGCCTTCATCAGTAGTTTTCCAATGGCTTGCAAGTTTTTCGCGGTTGGGGGCAATTGTGCGTGCAATTAGGAGACCGATAAAGCGACAAAGCTCGTGAGGTTGAATCGGTTTCGAGCCTGCTAGCTCTGTCTGGATGTCTCGCTTGGTCTTCTTTGGTAGTTGAGGATTGAGCCGGCACTTGCTACGGTAGTGTTTGTACCGTTCATCAACACGAAGGGGTGCCATTTCACGCCCATACTCGTTTGAGCACACCGCAATGTGCTGCCACAGCACTACTGGTTGAAAGAAAAAGAAAAGCGCAAGCGGAGAGTCAACATTGCGCAGTGCATCAGCTGTGGGACCCGAATACACTTGCCGTAGCCCAGGGTAGCTTCGTGTGCTGTCCACAGGCTCGTACGGCGTGTTCATGTAGTCAAATGTATCTAGTTCCTCCACATATTCCCAACCAGTCGCAGCCATTTCACGTAGAACATCGTTCTTGAGGTTTCCAGCTAACACTGCGTCCTCTCCTCCAAACCTATCCAGGAATCGCCCCGCGAACAGAACTTCAGCGGCAATCTCAGTCTCAAAAAGCTTCAGATTCGTCTTCATCAGCTGCAATGTACGTATCAGCGCATTCGTCATCTTCTCCACTGTCTTCATCCATAGCCAAATCATCTTTTGCAGCATCATCACCAGATTCAATGACAGCATACTCGGCAGAGTCGTCTCCATCACACACCGTATTGAGCGAGTCGTCTTTATCAGCAAGTAGCTCACTGCTCACTCCTCCATCGTCAACTTCATCTTCATCGTCATCGTCAACTCCATCTCCAACACTACCATCTCTAAAGCAACGAACCATACCCAAATAAGTGAAATGCGCCACAAGATGCAGCACTATATACAGCACAAGATGTAGCACTATATGCAGCACAAGATGCAGACATAATAGAAAACGTACCGAGTTGGCAATCGCCTCCTTCCTCGGCAGATTCCACCGATACATCGTCCTCAGTCTCCAAGGCTTCAAACTCAGAGTCGTCGTCCAAGTTGTCCGGACTACCAACGCTGACATGAGGTGACGTAGCAATCAGTGTCGTGTGTGGCGGAGGTGTAGCTGCCATAGGACTCTCAGTATCAGCCAATGAGAGCCGCGTAGGGCGCGAAGACCGTCGACCAGCTCCAGGACTAGACGGTGGGGTTGTTGGGGCACTTGAAGGGACATTAGGAGGTGGACTTCGAAGCGGTGAAAGCATTTGAGATGGTTGCGGAGGCTGTGGCACGCTCTCAGCTTCGTTGCGACCATTTGTGCCTTCAAATAGGTGGCCGTAGGTTTCGCGAACGACTTGAGCAGCGCGCGCTAGCTCAGCATCACCACGGGTAGGCAGACTGGATGTTCGCGCTCGAGTACGTAGCACTGTGTATGTAAACATGTAACGTTAGTTACCAATTGATAATAACATCACTAAAGTACCTTACTGTTCGCATAATACTCCAGCACTGCTTTTTCTCCCAGGAAAACGTCGACTCCTTCGACTCCGTCGGGGTTACATCCGGGACGGACGTAGCGATATCTGTCGTCAAGGCCACGGCTTGACGGATGCTTGTTATACCAGCCTTGTTCTCTCAACTCACGCCACACCGACCTCCAGGAAAGGTCACTCGACGTCACGTCGGCGTCACGAACTTGTTTGTGTCGGGCTCGCACCATCTTGGGTCTCCACTTGTGTCCTAGGCGCGCAAAATCTCGAATGAAAAAATATCCCCCCGTCGGCGAGTGGCTGTCAGCCGTTACCTGTCAAATCTGCTGACGCGCGTCAAAATCGTTTGTCTTATTTTTCTAAAATATGAGCGACTATCTCTTGCCAGAAGACTGATCGGGTTTTGGTTATGTAACAGAAAAATATCATTTTGCCAAGATCGCTTATCTTAAAGTTTGTAAACCCGCTGGCGAGGGAAAATAAGCTCTTACAAATTTCAAGTCTAAATTGCTCTTATGTAGCATAATGCAGTTTATGAAAAAAACTGCATTATGCAGCACGTCGGGTAAGGTAAGGTAAGGTATTACGCGTTCGCGTAGCCAAATTGCACCTGCGCTAGGCTCAACTTTGCTAGTCGGCGGCATAGAGTGGTGTCCGTATTAAATCAAATGTAAACTTATAGGTCTATTAATTCCTTAATTGACCCCAATTCCTATTGCTATTCTTACGGTTGTGCTCAGACAGAAGCAAAAGAGGAAGTGAGGAGCTAGTCCTCTCTTCCTACCCACCATGCTTCCTCTCCTCATCGCACTTAGTGTGTGCCTCGATTATAGAGGGACTCCTCTACCAATCACCGGTCAGAGTACCGTTGACTACATAGACACTTCAGTAGGCATAGTAGAGCCCATACAATTTATATTAACATGTCTCACCCGGTACTATCCAGCCCATACGGGGATTGCCTGTCGCATCCCCTTGGTGCTGGCTCCAGTGCCGGGCTCAACACTCCCACTAAGTGTCGTCCGTAGTCTTTAGGTCCTTGACCCCAATCAGTTCCCTCAGCTTAATGAACTGTCCTGTTGGTAGAGCTTTAGTCAGAATGTCTGCTGCCATGTCGCTAGTCGAGCCGTACTGAATCTCTAGCCTCCCCTCTTCTACAAGGTCTCTTGTAAACAAGTATCGAATTTCGATATGTTTCGTGAGAGGCAGACGATTCTATTTGGTCCTTATCGACGACTAGATGTCTGTTTGATCCTAAGCCTGGTTATCAACGTCGGTTCCTTTAAACACCGAGGATGTACGAAGCTTGTCCTGTGAGGGAACATCTCTTTGGGCTGGTTGTCCAACTCTTGTAAGCAGAGTAGGAGACGCGTCCCGCTTTCTATACGTTCTGGGCACCGTCGTTCACGTATGGCGACTGCTCGTATTTGCCTTTGTCCTGTAGTCCAGAACTCCTGCAGACTTCCGTCCAATGTTACTTCTTCATGCTGAAAAACGACCCGGTTGCGCTGTATCCAGAGTGTTGTTATGCAGATACTGCAGAGTATTCTCCACAGCCGTTTCCAAACTATTGCGTACTGAGAGGCCTCATCTGGGTAGAGACTTCGTAGCTTTTCTGTGATCGTTTTGGACAGTTCTGGAGCTTGTCTACTTGCACAGTTCTTTTGGAAGTTGTGTAGAGTAGCCCTGGGTCCAACATTCCCCTGTCCATTGGCAGATGAGTTTCTGCCAGCATACTTGAGCACATGCACAGTCCCAGAAGATGTGCTCCAGTGTCTCCTTGATGCCCTGACACCCTTCTAGTTTATGACAGCTATTGTTCACCAGCCGTGTCGGATGATGCAGATTTAATTGTCGGAGTGCTACTCGATAACTGACCCATACCTGATACTCCGTTAATTCGTTTTGGTGCGCCCATAGCCGCTTAGGATTCTGTTCCAGAGCTGCAGCTTGCCATTGACTCGTTTTTGCCGCTAGCTGTAACTTTTCCACTATCACGTCAAGCGATTCTCCTTCACTTCTGTACTTCTTAAATGCTAGTTTCTTGATTGCCTTTAGTACATGTTTGTTGGCCACTGTCGGCGAGACCATCCACGGAAAGTCATGAAGTTTCGGATGCGCAGCAAAGACGATACCCCTGTCACGCTCTCGCTGCTGTAACGTCTTCATATCCTTCGTGAGCTCCGATTGATTTATCGTCAAGTCGGTCAATCCCCAATGAATACCATTGGGTTGCTGGATTAGCTCTATTGGAGCTTGCTGATGTCCGTCTGTGTCTGCTGCTGTGCCTCGAATTACAGCTCTCCCCACGACTTCCCACTTATATTCGTACTCAAAGGACGGCGGGTGCCGCATTGTCACTGTATTTCCTGTGCGTAATGTTTCACCGATAAGAAGGGGAGGGATGCTGCTTAATACTGCAATGCTCCATCGCCGAAGCTTCGCTGCTTGATGATGTTTATCTTCGTTTCTTGGTATTTGCATCGTATATGCTCTGGCTTCAATCCTGGTGATATGAAGCTGTTCTAGCGTGCATGGAGTAATTCTGTTATACTTCTTACTCGTCAGCATGGATCCCGTCTGGTCCACTATACTCGGGTTATCATTCCAATAGTAGGATGGCCAGAATATCGTCTCCATTGTCATATCGTTTGCGAACGATTCCGTTAAATCCCGAGCAAGCTCTATCCTCCACTCAGCGTTATTCATCAAACATACTGACGATACCTCCACTTCGTTTAGTTGCTGTCGTGACCGCTGCTTACTCTCTTCTGTTTGCTCCGCTGGCGCTATCCAACTACCCAGCAGACTTTGTAATTCATTCCCAGGTGTTCTTTGTCGACGTCGGAGCTTCTTGATGGCATGTCGTCTCGGTGACACTCCATTCTCCCATTGTTGATCAGCCCCTCTGAAAGCCCAGGTTCGCCAAGCCGCTGAGTACTTGTCTTTTCGGAGGATAAGCCATTGTATTGCATGTTTGACTTTCTGAGTCTTGCATGCTATCGATATTGATGCTAGACCGACTCCTCCTGCTAACTTGGGTGTGAAAAGCAGACTCGGTGTTATCTTGTGTCTTGCAGTATCCGTTTTTGTTGAATGATTCCACAAAAATTGTTTCTGAAGATTCCTAAGCTGTGTTTCGGCCCAGTGAGGTATCTCAAATACTGCTGCTGTAAATAATACCGAAGGCAGCAGGATAACGTTCAAGAGAAGGACTCGATTAGCCACACTGTTCGACAGTTGAGCTGCTGTTGCCAGTCGTTTCTGGATAGCACGGATTCTGGCCGCCCAATTAATATCTGTCAATGGCCCGGTCCCGACTTGATAACCAAGGTATCTTACTGTTTCCCCAGCCTGTAAGACCGGGATGCCATGAGTTATCCTCGTTTCGACCGCCGTATTTAGATAAATCACTTGACTCTTGGTTGGTTGAACTTGAAGCTCGGATAAGTCGCCAAAACGTTTAACTATCTGCATTACCCGCGGAAGTTTATTAGCTTCTTGAAGAAATACTGTAGAGTCATCGACGAACGCGGAGAACTTGTGTCTTTCTTCTGTATTTCCTGGTACCTCAATGCCTTGAATTTTGTCATCCTGCTGGATTGCCAATGCTAGCACTTCTGCTGCGATGATAAAAAGCAAGGGTGCTAGGGGACAGCCTTGGCGAATCCCTGATGTTACTTTTAGCGGTTCTGACAATATACCGTTGACCAGGAATTGGGCTGATGTTCCGCCATGTAACTTCTTGATCATATCAATGAAGTCAGACGAGAATCCAAATCGTGATAGCGTGAGAAACAGAAAATCGCGTGATACTGTGTCGTAAGCTTTTTTGAAGTCTAACAGTAGTATAACTCGACTCAACTCTGCCGCCAGCTCGGGTTCTGGTTTGGCCGTGGCTAGTATTGCCATCATCATCATCACAGTCTTCATCATTTGTCGACCATGTATGAATCCTTGTTGAGAGTTTCCTATTGGCTTGCCCATCACGTTTTGTGCCCTGGTTGCGATTACTTTCGTGAATACCTTGTACCCAGTTTGAAGCAACGAGATTGGTCTGTAGTCCATCGCGTCTTCCGAGTCACCTTTCTTTTTGAGCGGAATGATTAGAGCCTGTAGGAAGGAGGGCGGTGGAGTACTACCCGTGATCAGTTCGTTGCTGATTGCCACCATTGCTGGCACTAAAATCACCTCCGTGTCCTTGAAAAAATCGGTGTTGAGGCCATCCGGTCCGGCTGCTTTGTGACGGTTGAGTGCTGCTATTGCTGTACATACTTCCGTTTCAGAGACAGGTGCCATAAGTGCTTTGTTGTCCGGCGTCGATAATAATCTGTCGTGGGGTATTTTTACGAACTTGTCAAATTCGCTCTGCATCTCCTCCGGTATCACTGTACTATGTACGGTTCCAAAAACTGACCCCCATTCCAGCCCGAATTTGGTCGCTAGGCTCATATTTCGAGTGAATCCCGGCCCATGGATATGTTGGATGTTTCTTATTGATTGATCGCGTTTACAGTTAGAGGCTCGTTTGAACACCCAACGTAGCCGTTCCGTAGTTCGTTCGAGTTGTTCTCCCCTTCGGATAAGATGCTGAGCCCTTTGTTCTTCGGCCGATACGGCCATGATTTCTGTCCGTGTTATCAAATGAACTCTGTTTTGGATATTGCTCCGGTGTTTGAAGTCTTGTCGTCTGCACCGTTCCTTTTGCGTTATCACCCGAATACACTCTTGACACTGTTTTATAGTCGAATCCCATGTTTCTATTGACGCGTCTTGAGCTACTCGATGTTCAACTAATTGCTCTAATAAAGTGTCCCGAACTCGGTCCGGTTGGGAAGTGCGAATTGGGTAAACGATTCCGCGTTTTTCCTGCCGCTTGGCTCTTGGTAGTGTCTCTCCAGCAAAATGAATGACAACGCGCTGATGGTCTGACGGTGCTAATGGTTCCGTGACCTCTACCCATTGTACTTTTGTCGTCCATGTTGTGGGCGCGTACAACCTGTCGATTCTACTCGCTGCCTCTGGTCCCCAGTACGTGTAGTACTCTGTTGGTAAGAGCTGGGCCGCTTCATCATCCGCTTGTCCTGCTAAAGTCGTGGCATCTTCTAATTGTAGAGTGTTTAGAAGCCCTTGTAACGCTGCACTTTCAGCTCTTCCTGATCTTACTCCACCCAGTCTATCCAGTACTGGACTTAGTACGCAATTAAAGTCACCTGCCAATAGGATCTCCCGCGTCGGCCATGTCCG
>NW_003303712.1:1005685-1011905 GCF_000142945.1 Phytophthora infestans T30-4 | reverse complement strand
ATATTAGAGAACTTATTACTAGTTTCTCGACTACCGGTGACTCAAGATTTTGGAGCAACAATTGTCTGAAAAAGGGTCAAGGCCGATGAAATATTCAAGAACAAACATGGTTTACAAATTCTAAGAACCTTAGAAACAGATACAAGAAAACTTCGAAAAATTAAAAAAAAAATGACTGGAGTAGCTAGAAAGGCTGGGACAAGCTAATTTGTTGCTGAAGCCGGTCGAAATTGGTAATGGAGTCGGTTTTAGCAAATCCACAGTCAAACAAAATGATACTCTCAAACCTAAGTATGAAAATCGATTTATGCACTCTAAACGAAAGCGGAGCGTCTCCTCTATCTCTTGAGCGCTTATAAGCTACGAAATGCTTAAAACTGAAGAAGTTGTGGTCGCCCAAAAAATATCATCTCCATTATTGGGCCTTCGAAATGACGAAATGTTTCGGAGTGTTGTGGGCTCAATATTTTTTTCAGGTTTTGATATCCAAGTGCTTTTTAAAAGCCCTTTGCTAAAATCAATTATATACATGTAAGGGTTGTCTTACAGTTTTTTTCGATGAAAGTTTGAACCAAATGTCACAGCTCCGGTGAAGTGCGAAAATTACTTAAGCTCGGTAATCTCGATACCGGCTTTTCTGCAACCGGTGCAAAGAGTACCTTTTAACCCCTTCAACCCGGTAGCTGTATAAGCTGCGTTTGAAATCAGCTGTTACGCTGTATATACAGCGTAGTGGTTTTATACCTAAATAAACTATACTTGTTTCTGACAGATTCACAAGGTATACAAAAGCGAAGATTAAAATTTGAGAGCCGGAAAATGTATCTTCCTACAGATGAGTCTAAAGAGAGAGAGAAAGGCCGCTTCTAATTTCTCGATTTTTTTTAGATATTATAAGTGCCAGGTTTGGCACAGTCTTTCGAAGCAGTATACTTTTTGGGAGGTAAATTTCGCGCCCTTTTCGCAAGCTTGAGCGCCAGTCAAAGATTTTCTGCGGTGGACAACAAGCGGTTGAGAACTCGTGATGGTGGGGACCCGCGAAACATCTCGAGGGAGTTGTTCTGGCGGAGCAACTCCGGTACCTGTGCCCGTGCGGGGGCCTGACAGCTTCCGCGTACTCTGGGCTGGCCTTAAGTCGGCTGGGTGGACCGCGAAGCCACCATCAAGCCGAAGCCTAAATCATTTCTGGAAGTACATCAAGCCAGGCGGTGATCCCAGTGGAAAAGAGGGAGTGGACTACTTTCTTGGAGAGCAAGCTCTATTACTGTACTCTCGAGAAGGTTTGCCATACTTTGAGTTGTTTTGGTTAGTCTTTATTGACGTTGCTAGTTGTATTACATTTGTGTATAGTGGTGAAGAGAAATCACGAAGCTCGACTCCAGCAAGAGCGACAAATCGCAGAGGCGGATAAAGGTGTTTCTCCTTCTGCGGCTTCTTCTGCGTCAGCCGCTGTTCCTGTTGCTACAGCTCCTGTCGATGCTGCTGCTGACCAGCAACTTGGAACGCTACCTGAACACCCAGCACCAGGTGATGTGGTCGCTGAGAGTGCGATATCCGCATCTGTGCCAACTACTCCAGGTAATGTTGCCTCGCGCTTTGTACATTTGATATGCTGTATCTAATGATGTATAAGCTCTTTTTGCTGTATCAGCCGTCATGGCTGATACAGCTGTATCAGCCGTCATGGCAAGTGCAGTCAGCGACTCCCGGCCGGCGCAACCTCCCCCAAGGCGTGTAGCTTTGTCAACTACTCCAGGTGATGTTGCATCGCGCTTTGTATATTTGAAATGCTGTATCTAATGATGTATAAGCTCTTTTTGCTGTATCAGCCGTCATGGCAAGTGCAGTTAGCGACTCCCGGCCGGCTCAACCTCCCCCAAGGCGTGAAACTTCGTCAGCACCTTCGACTTCCGTGTCCCGTGCGCCAGGTGAGGAACAATTCAGTCGATTCTGCGCTACGATGCACTGCTAACTCGTTATTCAATGCTGACTGTGTGCTACCGTAAGCCAATGCTAGTAGCAAACCAAGCGGCTGTCGCAGCAATGATAGCGACTTGCAGCAACCGAGACGACACCATAGTCCTCTTCCTGCTCGTGGAGAAGATGAAGAATCGAAAGAAGAGAGTCGTACTGGCGATTTGGGTAGGATTACTTTCTTGAGTTGGATATACATCGTACATCATACATCGTATGCCTAACACGTACATTATGCTGTATTATTTGGTGTTTTAGGTACCCACGACGTCGTTGACATGCTAGGTGACGGTGACGACGACTTGAACGCACCTGAAGGCAGTGATGATACCTACTGTGTGCTAGACTCGGGGACCGAATCAGAGGAGATAGACCTGGACGATTTGGATGTCAGTGACGCTGACTCGTCAGGATCAGATACGATCGATGAAGAGGACGATGACATGTATGCAAAGGAAGAACGCCATTTTGCAGACAGTTTTCTCAACTCAATCGGTGGCCACGACAGCGTTCTGGCTGGTGATATCATCGGACCTGCACTGAAGATCTCGGTACTACTGGATGGCATGATCCCGAGACGCCCAATGTCACGCAATATCTGCAAACACCGTACACTCCTGTTCCATCTAGCGACGAGTATCCAGATCTGATGGGTGAACGCGGTGGACCGACTGAAGAGGCTTTGAAGCGTGGAGCGTCGCCTATCGCACTATTCTTCATGTTCATCCCAGTGGCGCTGTGGCAGCATATAGCAGAGTGCAGCAATATTTACATGCATGAGCAGCTAGATGCCCGTGTGGATGCCTATTTTGAGAGAAAGGAACAGCAAGCACAGAAGGCGCGACGAGCTGGACGCGCAGTACAACAAGAAAAGAACAAGACAAGACGAGATGTACGCCAAGAGTTCCATTCGGTGAAGCCGATAATGCCGCACGAGCTGTGCGTCTACATCGGCCTGTTGATAGCTCGAACAATCATGCCAAATCGCGAAAAACTAGCGAACCACTGGAAGCTGTCAGAGCAAGGGGCACTTCCAAGAGGCACATTTGGGAAATTTCTCTCACGAGATCGATTCATGCAACTCACTCAAAATCTCCACTTCACGAGCAACCAGACCCACGTGCCAAAACCGATCGCGGAGGAAAATCGCTCTGTAGTGAACGGTTTGCAGCAGGACGTTTGTGCAGTACTTCAATCCTCCAGCAGAGCTTTCGTTTGATGAAGCCATGCTACCGAATAGAAGCTCGTTCAATCGGACAAGAGTGTACATGAAAGATAAACCCCACAAATGGGGTACAAAGCTTTTCATGCTCTGTTGTGCTGTGTCCGCTTATTGTATTCGGTAAGAAATGAAGTCCGGCCCTGCTGCCGTTGTTCGTAACCTGAAAGCTGTGTTTGGAGATAAGCCTCCAGAGAAAGCGATGCGACTTGTCGTTGTCGATCGGTTCTACACGTCTATTGTGCTAGCCGTACAGCTACTGCTCATGGGGTTTTACACAATTGGTACAATCATGACAAACAGAAGAGGCTTCTGCAAGGCGGTGGTGTCTAGCAAGAAGACTAGGCCGAAGGGTATCCCGAGAGGAGCGCTCACGTTTGCTCGGTCTAAGCATGTAAAAAAGATGACTTCGATATGCTGGTAGGACAGCAAACCTGTGCATTTCCTATCGGTTGGTGGAAACCTGGAGCTAGACCGTGTGATTAGAAGGGAGAAGACCGGAGAACAGAATGAAGTGGCGTGCCCCAAGGTCATCAAGGACTACCATAAGTTTATGGGCGGAGTTGATGTGCACGATCAACTCCGCCTGCAACGGTACTCCGTTCAGCGCTCGATCACATTCCGGAAATACTATAAGTCACTGTTCCTGGGGCTGGTTGATCTCGCGATTACAAACGGGTACATCGTGCACAAAGCATATTGCAAGCAGAGGCAGATTCGAGCGATGACACACGCGCAATACATGTGCAAGCTGCACAAGCAACTGATCACACTTTCCGTGGAGGATATGTACGAAGAGAACACTTTCAGCACAGGTAAGCACTATTTGGTTGACATGCTGTATATACTGTTTACATTAGCGTGTATATACAGATGGCTACACTTCAGTCGAGGAGCGCGAGTCCGTCGATGCCAGCGGACACGTGCCGAAACTAAATGAAGAGTGGCGAGACCATTCCGGACAGAGGAAGCGAGTGCAGAAGAACTGCAAGGTATGCACAATTTTGACCGAAGATGACAAGAGGGGGGCCACCACAACGTACTATTGCGATGGGTGTGACTTTCCGGGGCCAATATACTTGTGCACGAAGCCGAAGTGGCCAATGAAGGGTACAATCAAGAGCTGTTGGGACGTGTGGCACAATGAATACAAGAACGGCGCTGAAATTCCAGCGCACAAGAAGGGTAAGATCCGAGTGCGCGCGGCAAAGACTACAGGATCTCCTGGCAAGTCTCCTGCCAAGCGCCGCCGTGCCGCTGCTGCCTCCCCAGGATAAATTCTGTGTGATCAATGAAGTAGCTTCACTATTTGCGTCTCTCTTGATGTTGCGACTGCCATCCCGTCTTTATCCACGTTTTGGAGGTGTGTGGATGCACTTGTTTGATGACAAGGAGTATGTTAGAAAGTTTGTATGCACGGCAGTCTCGACATCAGTTGATTGCAGGAAAATGGCACTGCATTTCAGTATGCCAGTGCAGACGCCCTGTTTGTGACACGTTTTTCACATTATTAGAGATTTTTTCTGCTACCCAAGTGGCACACACCACACTACAAGCTGTATATATACAGCGCAATCCCCCCATGATATACAGCTTAATCAGTGCTCGAGATGACTTGATCATTTTTTACCCGCCTATCTTCTAATCCTTTCCCGCGTTTGTATACAATTTCCTATATGTTAATGCGATGTATATACAGCGTTAGGGTGTGGAAAATCAGCCGGGTTGAAGGGGTTAATCATGCCGTTCCCACCCTTCTGCCCCACGCTCAACTGCGTCAGAGAAGAAGTGTGCTATTGCTCCCCAGTCTACTGACCGTCGCGTAGCTGCGTACGCCGTCTTGTAGGTCTCGAACGTTTCGAGTGCGATGAGATGTCGTGTAAGCCGTGCGATTGCTCCATGATCATCATCTTCTTCTCGATCTGTTAGTACTCGAATTTCCTTGTCGTAGATAAAAGCACACAGAAGATGTTGTGCCAGCCGGTATTTGTTACCAACATCACAAAGCTTCAGTATTTCGTCATTTCCATAACCTTTGTTTCGGAGTCGGGTCCAGTTGTCCCGGTTATCAATTTGGGGTGCGATGGTTTGCTGAGGTGATCGTAGTTGATTTCTCCATGTTTCTATCCATGCGTGAGTACGCTTGTCGTCTGTTCGGGCTGTGTATGCAACCAAACTGTTGTACAAGCATTCATGTCGCCACCGCGCCGTCCAGACTTCCATGACTTGTTCTCCGAGCGAACTTAGTACTTCTTCGGGAAAAGAATACATTTGGTACATTCGAATTAGAGCCATGGGTTCTTGCTGTCCACTCTTCCACTGTACTCGTGAGTAATGGAAAAGCCGCTGTCGCTGCAGTCGGCCATATCTGTGCCAGCTTACCCCAATGGTTAGCCCACGCATCCGTTGTGTAACGGGGTACGTAGCACTAAGTGTACCCTGGTTACATGAAGTGTGACACTTCACACTTCAGGAGTATGACATGTCATACTCCGGGATATTTGGTACAAGGTACCAAGGTCATTCAAAACCAACCATTGGTTAAATGACATTGCATTACTATAGGTAACTGATAGTTTGTATTAACCTCAAACTTAACCTACCTATAAATATACTCAGTTTACAATCTACCTTATTTAGGTCACTTCGCTCTCTTTAATTAAAGAGGGGACCTGTGAACTGCCGTTCACTGAGAGTTTGTATACTCTCGGAAGATAACTTCCTCCAGCGCAAGGTGCTGTGTGACCCCGTCACACTTGGTAGCCCTTGTAGTCAATCCACGCCATCGCGGGTAGACTACCTGAACCTCCGAAGTTCGTTGCCATGGATAGGAACGACTTCTCCCATATGAACAGCATCGGATGAGCATCTTTAACAGCTCGCCCCCTTTCGGAGACGGTGAACGTTCCCTCAAAGAGTTGCGTAGTCGTCCGCGAGCTCATCCCAACCGCCACAGAGGGTTCGTACTGTAGATGGTCAGTTCTTGGTTGCTGAATGCGAATCCGCCCAGGCCATTATCAATAATAA
>NW_003303712.1:988942-1005441 GCF_000142945.1 Phytophthora infestans T30-4 | reverse complement strand
GGGGGTACACTCGGGGAAGCGATATCCCCTGGATGTTTCACATCCTGGGCTCAGCTGTGCGAACAGCTCGAGCCGCGTTCCTCCCGGCGAACTACGAGTACCGCCAGCGTTCGCGCTTCCTCGCGTGTAAACAAGGAAGACGCGAACTGCACGAGTATGTGCAAGAGATACGGGAGCTCACGGCGTCCCTAGTGGGAAACCCACTCAATGAACACATCAAGATGACTGTGTTCATGGACGGCCTTCGAGTGGGCCCCGCACGCACTCAGCTGTTCCGGGTGCAGGCAAACACCCTTGAAGAGGCGATTCAAGTGGCTCTTCAAGAAGAATACAGCCATCGCCAGGCGCGTACGCCGGCCTCAGCGTGGCCTGGGAGTTCCTTGTCGGCTCCCGGTCGAACAAGCCCCAACGGACCAGTTCCCATGGAACTCGGGTCCGCCGAACAGCGTGACATCCGCTGCTTCGGCTGTGGGAAGATGGGCCACTTCAAGCGCGACTGTCCCGCGGAAAGACTCCGCAGACGGTCCTTCCCCAAGCCCGTCCTCAAGGGTCGCTGGCAGAAGCCAGGATCCCGGGGACAGGGGAACGCAGGGAACCAGTAGGGGCGGGGCGCCCTACTGGGGAAGAACTAAGTCTTCGTGATGGGTGCGCGGGTGGCGTGTACCACGGGGACTTAGCCCCTGAGAGTCTTCGCACTCTCGAATCGGCGAAGAGCAGCGGCGGGTTGCTCGTAGTACACGGATGTGTACGGGGGTACGATCACCCCTTTAGAATCTTGATTGACTCTGGGGCGTCGAAGAATTTCGCACGCCGCCAGACGGTTGCTCGTAACAGCAACAAGTTGTCCGAAGCTTTGCGAGAAAGCAAGGGCAACGGGACGGTGTCAGTGCGACTGGCCGACGGGAAGGTCGTCACTGTCCCCAACGTCCAAGTGGATCTGGCTGTCAAGTTTGAAGACTTTGACAGCCTCGAACAGTTCACTGTTCTCGATATGGATCCATATGATATGATCCTGGGCATGCCCTGGCTTGAGAAGCACGAGCCCTGGATCGACTGGCGAGGCAAGGCAATCGGTGCCAGCCGCCCTGCGCAGTCCGATAGAGCATTGGTGAGTCATGTTCCCACCTCTGTCAGGACCCGGGGCGCCCGCGAGGGCTGCCAGGGTACCAAAGCATCCGGCAGATGCTTGGGAGTCGTCGACGTATATGACGACTCCGAGGATGTTTTGATGGTGGCCGCGCCCAGAAGAGGCGCCGGCCAAGTGGGTAACTTAGGTCCACAGGCGGGTAACTTAGTTCCGCAGACAGCTGCAGCTGTCATGAACACTGAGAACAGCGTGTTCAGAGTGGGTAACAGAGTTCCACTCACGGTCGCCCAGACCATAACTGAAGAGGAAGACGTCGGATACGCTTCCTGTGTGAGTAACACAGTGCCACACGCGGTCGCCCAGACCATAACTGAAGAGGAAGACGTCGGATACGCTTCCTGTGTGGGTAACACAGTGCCACACGCGGTCGCCCAGACCTTAACTGAAGAGGAAGGCGTTGAACACGCTTCCTGTGTGGGTACAACAGTACCACACGAGGCCACGAGTGCCTCGGATGTCGTAGCGACGACATCCCTAGACGTGGGCAGCAAAGCTCCCCGTCACAGAAGCCGTCGGCAAAGACGCCGCCGCCGCCTCAAGTCGGATCCGAACTTCGTTCCGATCGACGTCGCTTCAAGCGACTCGGAGTCCAGGGCCCGGGCTCCTCCGACAAGGCCGGTGGAAGAGTGCTATCACATCTTCGATAGCGAGACGGGTTTACCCGTCAAGGCATCTGGTGTCCACTTGGAACAGTTGCCAGAGGTTGCAGAGATACTGAACCTCGAGGAAATGACGGCTGAGTCTTTCCTGGCCAACCTCAAGGCTGGAGAGATCGCTGAGATGGTACTCATAAGACCTGAGACCACTCAGGAGGAGCTGAACTCCTCCTCTGTCTTGGACGAGAACGTCCTGGAAGACATGAACAAGCAGCGTCAGGCGCGCTTGGGTTCTGAGATTCTCAAGAACCCCAAGGATCCGGTGTATCCTTTGGTGACGGAGTATGCGGACGTGGTGAATAAACACCCACCGACCCAACTCCCACCGGATCGAGGCGTACGGCACGAGATTGATCTCGTGCCCGGCACAAAGTATTGTGTCACGAGGCAATGGCCTCTCCCGCGCGAACAGTGCGAGGTCATTGATGCCTTCTTCGCCGCGAAAGCGAAGGCAGGCATGGTGCGGGAGTCGAAATCCCCGCACTCGACGCCGACTTTCTGCGTTCGTAAGCCGAACGGAAAGTGGCGTCTGGTTCACGCTTATAACAAGCTGAACAACGCAACGGTGCCGGCCCAAACACCGATCCCACGAAAGGATGTGTTGTTGAACAACATGGCCGGGAGCGTACTGTACAGTGCGCTGGATTTGGTAGACGGATACTACCAAATCCTGATGCGAGAGAGTGACATCCCGCTCACCGCGGTAAGCACTCCAAGCGGCATGCTTTGGGAGTGGCTCGTCATGCCGCAGGGCTTGTCTAACGCCCCGGCGACGTTCAATCGCCTGGTGACGCAATTGTTCCGCCCTTTGCGTACCTTCGTACAAACGTACTTCGACGACATTTTCGTCCATAGCCGTGCCGAGGGAGGCAAGACGGCCATGGAGGTGCATCTAGGACACCTCCGTCGAGTGTTGGACGTGATGCGAGCGAACAAGCTCTACACCAACATCGACAAGTGCGTTTTCGCGTCACCAGAGATCAAAGTTCTCGGTTGCTTCGTAAGCAACGTGGGCGTTCGGGCTGACCCAGACAAGGTCAAGGCCATAGCAGCATGGCCGACGCCCCGATCCCAGAAGGATCTTCGAAAGTGGTTGGGTTTGGCCAACTACCTTCACAAGTACAGCGCTGGGTACGCGGGCTTCGCTAAGCCCTTGTCGAGCCTCCTTCAGAAGGACGTCGACTGGCGCTGGGAGCAAGAGCACCAGGATGCTTTTGACAGCATCAAGGCCAGTCTCCAAGAGGCCCCTGTCCTGGCTCTGCCGGACGAGACGAAGCCGTTTAGCGTCGTCTGCGATGCCTCCGATTACGCCATCGGGTGTGCATTGCTGCAGGACGACACGGCTGGACAGGAACGAGTCATCTCATTCCAGTCCAGGCAGCTCAAAGCCGCCGAGCGGAACTACCCTGTCCATGACAAGGAGCTCCTGGCAATGAAATATGCCCTTGTGAAGTTCCGTGTTCACCTTCTGGGCTCTACGCCCTTTGTGATCTACACAGACCACGCGTCCTTGAGGACGGCGACTAACTCGCCTCACCTCTCCCAACGGATGGCGAGGTGGCTGTCCTTCTTCGCGGAATATAACTTCCGCGTCGAGTACAAGCCGGGCAAGCTCAACGTGCTTGCGGACGCCCTCTCTAGGCGTCCCGACTATGAGTTGGCCCACATCACGCGGGTGACAACGGATCTATATGATCGGATACGCATGGCGTATCGGGACGATGAGGCTGTCGCGCCTATCGTCAAGTTCCTTAAGGCCGGAACGAGCGCGAAGTCCGACTGGCTCTCGTCGCGACAGCGCTCACGGCTCCACCGATATGAGTTGAAGGAGGGCCTCCTCTATTATCGGGTAGAGCCCACTGATCCTCCACGGGTGGTTGTACCCAACGACGAGGATCTGAAGTTCGACATCCTCGCGGAGGCGCATGACGCGCCCTTCAGCGGCCACTTGGGCCGCGAGAAGACCTTTCTGTCGGTCTCTCAGTCCTTCTGGTGGACCCACATGTACAAGTGGGTCGCCCGGTACGTCAAGACATGTGAAACATGTCAGCGGGTTAAACCCGCAGGGCACTCTTCGGCTCCATTACAGAGCCTGCCCGTACCGGCTGATTGTTGGAAGTCGATGAGTCTTGACTTCATCTTTGGGCTTCCCGCCGACGGACACGGCAACACCGGAATTTTGGTGTTCGTGTGTCGGCTGAGCAAGATGGTACATCTTGCTCCAGTTCCCGTCACTGTGACGGGCGAACAAACCGCAAGGTTGTTCGTCGATGGCGTGTTCCGCTATCACGGTCTCCCGGAGACGATTGTCTCGGACCGAGACCCGCGGTTCACTGCTGCGTTTTGGAAAACGCTGTTCCCTTTACTGGGAACTCGTCTGCAGATGTCCACTGCGGATCATCCGCAGACAGACGGCCAAACAGAGCGCGTCAATCGAGTGCTCGAGGACACTCTGCGCAGTGTGTGCGCGGCAGCGCCACGTACGTGGTCGACGCAGCTTCCAGTTGTTGAGTTTGCGCTCAACAACGCGGTGCACGCGTCCACGGGGTTCACGTCGTTCTACTTGAACGGCTTCCGCCACCCCAGAGTGCCTCTCACTCTTCGAGGAAACACTGACTCCTCTATTCTAAGTGGGGGAGAGGCTCGGAAAGCCCTTTCCTCCCAGGTCTCGGATGTGAGGCCAGTTTCGCTGCGGAAACAGGTGGAATCCTTTATGGATACCAAGCTGAACATTGTCAGCAGGGTCCGCGATGCCATGGCAGCGGCCCAAGATAAACAAAAGGAGTACTCGGACAAACAAGGAAGAGGAAACTTAAGTATATTTGAGATTGGTGACTTAGTGTTACTAGACACGAGGAACCTACCTCTAGACACTGTTAGCTCTGTCGGCAGCAACAAGCTGAAGCACCGCTTCATCGGACCTTTTGCAGTCCTGGCCAGACATGGTGCGTCGTACACCATCGACCTTCCAAAGTCAATGACGACGCACCCGACGTTCTATGTCGGACGTCTTAAGCGGTACTTTGACCCGCAGGAGGTTGCTGACTCGCAGACCCCCCTTGACCCAGCTCCTCGAAGCGAGGGCCGGTCACAGTCGTCGACGAGGGCGTCGGAGCAGGCACCCAAGCCTCGGTCGGGACGGCAAGGCTGCGGTCAAGACCGTACGCCGGAGGGGCTCCATACGAACGGACCCCGGCGCCATACGCCGAGTACGCTGAGTACGCCGGGTACGCACCATACGCGTACGTCTGGGAGTGTGCCGCAGGCGGCTCCGGACGTGGCAACAAAGCCTCGATCCGTCGGATCATGCGAAAGGCCTCGTCCAGATCGGACGAAGAGGCCCGGCGGTCCACCCGCAGGTGCAGGCTCGCGACCTCTCGCTCCACCAGGTCCAGGCGACCCGCAAGACGAGCGAGCTCGCCCTGATTCCCGGCCTGGGCGGCAGCATTACCGCCAGTCCCAAGGCCAAGTGCAATCTCAAGCACGAGGAGACGTTGACGGAGGCGGTCAACCTCAGGGTCCCGTGTCGGACCCGCAGTCGGAGCACTCGAACGAGAGTGGCTCTCGGGAGGCGCTGAGTACTCGTACTCGTACGAGGGCACCTCCGCCCCTGCTTGACCGGAATGGAGAAGTCCACTTCCACGTGGAGCGGATCCTCCAGGAGCAACGGTGTCGCGGGAAGCGACAGCTCCTCGTGAAGTGGAGGGGTTATGCCCACTCCGAGAACTCGTGGGAGCCGATTGAACGGCTCCTGATTGACTGCCCGAAGGCTGTCGCAATCTGGGAACAGAAGCGGCGGCAGCTTCATAAGTAGTCCGGGGCTTCTTGCCCGAACGGGGTACGGATGATGAATACATACCGTACCCGCGCTCATCGTGAGCGCTAGAAGCCGCGCGCTTCAGGATGTCCCTTGGCAGCATACGCTTGCTGATCAAGTGGGCAAACCTCACACGAAGATCACGCTGGTCCAGGATGTGGGACAGCTGCTGATCTTCATGGAGTTCCCATAACTCCGTGGGCGAGTACTTGAGAGTCTCCACCCACGCCCAGAACATGTCCTCACAAGAACTCCATGTGGGACAGTTCTCGGGCATAACCCAGGGGTATCCCCAAACAGGATAGAGACCACCCCGGGTCTCGGGCTTCTTACGACAAGTCGTGAAGTCCTTAAGGGGAATGCGGTGTGGCGCGAGAAGCACACACCGAGCAGCCTCCACGTTGTCGACGAACAACTGTTCTTTCTGAACAAGGGCTCGTTCATAGATGCCCCTAGAAGTGTGGCCGCCCACAAGGCCACGAGGAGCGACGAGAAGCTCTAAGAAGAGGTCAGCCCCAGAGCTCTCCTCGGGAGGCCAATACCCTCTTGAGTTGATGGCAGCTCCCTGGTTGACGGGTGCCGCCACCGAACCCCCACGCACACGCTGGGCAGCTTGGAAATCCTCCTGCTGCTGTTCGAGGTCATTCGAGACCTCCCGGGGCTCAACAATGGCACCCTCCTCTTCCTCTTCTTCCTCCTTCTCATCCTCTTCATCCGAGGAGTCGAAGAGACTCTGATAGGAGCGTCGAGTCTCCTTCTCCTCGCGGAGTGGAGACTTAGAGGCGGTACGCTTCTTTGAGGGCTTGGCGCCTTCGGCTTTAGAGGCCTTAGCGCGCGCAAGACCCTCGGCAAGCGAGAGACGTTTGCGAGGACTCCCTTCCTCATCGCCACCGGCTTTGGGAGTGCCCTTAGCCTTAACGGCCGGACTCTCAGAGCGCACAGAGGTCCTGGGACTGTGATCACCGTGATCACTAGCGGACGACTGCACGCTGTCTTCTTTGTGCTCACTGGGCACTGGGCTGTGCCCTCCCACAGAGCCCGCAGGAGCATCATGGGTGCTCTCGAACTCGGCATCGTCCTCACTGCCCGAGTTGAACTCATGTTCTACGAACCGAGGGTTCGGACGATTGTCTGAAGACGAGGGCGACGGACTGCGGCGCCTGCTTGCGCGCTTGTCCGCAGCCGCGTCACCCGAGGATCCGATCGCCTCGGAGGCCACCTGAGTAGCCTCCTTGAGTGCAGAGCCTTTGCCGTGAGGCTTAGTGCTCTTGGCCTGCGCCTTACCGGCTGCAGCCTTGGAGCGTGTCTTAGCACCGCTCTTAGCAGTGCCACGAGGCATGTTAACGGTCGAAGTGGAGACCTTGACGAAGAGCGCACAGGTTGCTGCTCGAGGCTCTAACTGTAAAGTGAGCCTCCGCCGCGCTCGCGCGGCCGAGTCGATGGTTTTCGACTTTGAGAATGAGAGTTTGTGACGAACATCTCTTCATTCTGATTGGTCGGTAAACCGAACCTAAGTGGGGGAGGATGTAACGGGGTACGTAGCACTAAGTGTACCCTGGTTACATGAAGTGTGACACTTCACACTTCAGGAGTATGACATGTCATACTCCGGGATATTTGGTACAAGGTACCAAGGTCATTCAAAACCAACCATTGGTTAAATGACATTGCATTACTATAGGTAACTGATAGTTTGTATTAACCTCAAACTTAACCTACCTATAAATATACTCAGTTTACAATCTACCTTATTTAGGTCACTTCGCTCTCTTTAATTAAAGAGGGGACCTGTGAACTGCCGTTCACTGAGAGTTTGTATACTCTCGGAAGATAACTTCCTCTAGCGCAAGGTGCTGTGTGACCCCGTCACACGTTGTCTCCTGTGGAGATAGTTTTTCCCCCGTAGTGCTGACTATGTCCATTGGCTCAGCTGTCATTGCTACCTTTTGATGTTCCCGTTTTGTTTTCAACTGACCCCGTATTCTTTCCGCTTCCATCGGGGTCAATGTATGCGGTCGTTTGGTTTGTTTTCCAGGGCGAGCGGACACCCTTAATCCTTGTCTGATGGCTTGCTGTTCTTCCTGGGACGGAGCTTCACTCGATGGGTTATAAGACGAGTCGGAATCTCCTACAGTGCTGGTGGCTTGTGAGCTTTCCAGATTTAATTCTCGCTCCTCTTGTTGAGATTTCTGAATTTCGTCTTGCCACTGACTCAAGATCGGTAGTGAGAGTCAATTTCGATATGTTTCGTAGCTTTGTGATTCCCAGGATTCTTTACTGTACTAATGGCCGCCTTACTGTCACACCATACTTGCACTGCCTTTTCCTGCGGGAACCCCATCGCCTCGACGTATGCGGCTCAACAGTCCGCATACGTCGAGGCTCCAGTCATAGTGGAGGGGTTAATAACAGCACGGCTTGTGACTACTTGCAGAATTAGTTTAGTCAGTATCAAGGCGTAGCCAATCAGCGCGACTAGCGCCACACGCCTCCACTTCATTTCGCGCGGGCGGCCGTTGGTGCAAAGAAGCCAGTACCGTGTTAGACCTGCGCGATGCCCCGCCACTTATTCCCCCATTAACCGTGAAAAGTGCGAGCGAGCTGGAGGAGATGACGGCGCTGTAACAGTCCGCCATGTCGCCAATCACCAGGACGAAACCACGCCAGTACGCCACCTTTACCAATAATGTAGATGAGGCCAAGCAGAGGGGTTATGACGCTGAGGCTACTACACCGGCCACAGCGTCCTTCTGGTCGAAACTCTTCTTCTCCTACGCCAACCCAATGATGGACGCTGGCAACCAGCGTCAGTTAAACTTGGAGGATCTCTGGGAACTGGAAGGAAAGAACCGAGCGGCTACGGCGTTGGACGAATTTGGTGCTCACTACGAGCGACACGACAGGTCCATTACCAGAGCAATGGCGAGCGCTTACGGCCGTGAATTCCTTTTGTGGGGACTGGCGATGTTCTTCTCTACGGCGTGCGGCCTCTTCGCTCCTGTGGTTCTGAACCACGCGATAGACGCGCTCTCGACGGTTGAGATCGACATGAACGACCTCAGCGGATGGCTCGGCATCTTCTTCGCCTCGCGATTTGCCAACGCCATTCTGTCCGTACAAATGAACTACGCACTGGAGCTAATTGCTCTGCGTCTCACAGTGACGCTCAAAACGCTGCTCTTCCAGAAGGCAATGCGGCGGAGTCTTCGGACAAAGAACAATTCCAGTACGGTGGACATCGCCAACTTGCTAACCTCGGACGTCAACAATGTGCTGTGGGCGACCTTTCAAGTTAACAAACTCTGGGTGATCCCCATCCAGATCGTCGTGGCCGTGTGGATGCTTTACGCCGTGATTGATCTCGCTGCATTTGCTGGACTTGCAGTCATTGCGGTGTCGATGCTGGCTAGTTATTTGCTGGCTAGGTTTTCTGGGGCTGCCTTTGCCGATCTCATGCAGCGCAAAGACGAACGACTAAGCGTCGTCAAGGAGGTGTTTAATGCTATCCAGGTCGTGAAACTCAATGCTTGGGAAGGCAAATTTGCAAAAAAGATCCGCAGTTTCCGCTCCGTTGAGTTGTCGGCTGTCAAGCGGTTTCTCTATCTAGGTGCCGTCAACATTACTATCCTCTGGTCCTCGCCACTAGCAGTGTCGGCTGTGTCATTTGCCGTTTACGCGATAGTTATGGGAAACGAGCTAACTGCTGCCAAAGTGTTCACAGCCATCGCTCTTTACAATACGCTTCGAGACCCACTTCGGGACTTACCCACAGTCATCCAGATGTTCATTCAAGCCAAGATTTCGATCGACCGCTTCTCTGACTACCTGTCGCTAGAAGAATTCAATCCAGCAAACGTGAGCCGAAGTGACCCGAAGCAACATGACGACGTTGTAATGGCAATCAAAGACGGCATTTTCGGGTGGACCAAGGATACTCCGTTGCTCAGCCACGTCGACCTCGCTGTAAAGCAGGGAGACCTGGTGATCGTGCACGGCTCGGTCGGTAGTGGCAAGTCATCCCTATGCTCCGCTTTGTTGGGCGAAATGGACAAGCTGGCCGGTAACGTGTTCGTACGAGGTCGTGTCGCCTACTATTCACAGCAGACATGGATCCAGAACATGACGATCCGTGACAACATCCTGTTCGGTCTGCCATATCACAGCAATAAGTACGCTAAAGCGATCGCGGCGTGTGGCCTATTTCCAGACCTAAAGCAATTCCCTGGTGGTGACTTGACGGAGATCGGGCAAAAGGGAGTCAACTTGTCTGGTGGTCAGAAGGCGCGTGTTTGTCTTGCTCGTGCGTGCTACTCAGATGCTGACATCTTCTTGCTCGACTCCCCACTGGCGGCTGTCGATGCGATCGTGCAGAGTCAAATTTTCGGTGACTGCATCTGCAACTTACTGGCGGAGAAGACCGTCGTCTTAGTGACGCACAGTCCTGACATCATTGCGAATGAGGCTGCCAACATGAAAGTGCTGGTGGAGGATGGCAACGTGAAAGACACTCGGAACAACGTCGACCTGCCACGTACTTCGTACACATTGCCAGTGTCACCGCGTTCTACCAAGGATGATGATGGAGACATCCAGGACAAAACCGCTGGTCGGTTCATCGACGAGGAGGAACGCGTGGAAGGCCGTGTTTCGAAGGACGTATTCCTCAAGTACTTTGACTCGCTTGGTGGCTTAAAGGTGTGCATATTCCTGTTCGTGGTGCAGATGCTACGGCAGGCGTTCCAGATTGGCAGCGATCTTTGGTTAAGTCGTTGGACTGGGCAGAAATACTACTCGGACGAGACGGTGTATAATGTGACGGTGTATGACATGCTTGGTGTTGGGACGGCAGTCATGGTCTTAGTGCGAGCGGGAACAGTGGCGGTAATTGGACTGCGAGCATCACGCCATCTCTTTGACACCATGACGATGTCTCTGCTTAAAGCCCCGCTACGTTTCTTCGACGCGAACCCAATTGGTCGCATATTGAATCGGTACGGAGACGATATCTCTGCAATTGACTTCATGCTATCATTTTCCTTCCAGGAAGTTCTTGGGCTCCTTTTCTTCACAGCATGCCAACTGGCGACGGCTGTATACATGATAAAAGCTCTGGGTGTACTGATCATCCCGCTGGTGTGGATCTACGTGAAAATTGGGAACCATTACTTGGCCCCATCGAAAGAGCTTGCCCGTCTGTGGAGAATATCTGCGTCACCCATTTTGAGCTACGTGAGTCAGTCTGAAGAAGGCGTTGCTGTCATTCGTGCCTTTGGACAAGAAACGGTGGAGCGCATGGTCGAAGAGAACTTTCGCCGCAACGACGTGAACTGCCAAGCATGGTTCGCCCAAATGGTGTTGAAGTACTGGTTCCAGTTGCGCATGCAACTTGTTGGGTTTGGTGTTGTGACTCTTGTAGTCTCCAGCCTCGTTTATCTGCACAATTTTTTGACACCAGGCCTCATTGGATTGGCGTTCACGTATGCTCTGAGTGTGGATGGCAGTCTTGCAAGTCTTTTCATGTCGTGGTCATGGTTGGAAATCCAAATGGTGGGCCCCGAACGAATTCTCGAGTACGGGGCCATTCCAGCCGAAGGGAGCCAGCGACCACTAGTTATCGAACCTGATGCATCATGGCCTCGATCTTCCACTGTCCAGTTCCAAGACGTCGTCTTCAGCTACAAGCCAGGTGGGAAACCCGTGCTGAAGAGCATTTCCTTCAGCATCCAAACCAACGAGAAGATCGGTATTGTTGGACGTACCGGCGCCGGCAAGTCCAGCCTCACCATGGCACTCTTCCGAATCAATGAGTTGGTGTCAGGCCGCATTCTTATCGATGGCGTCGATATTGCCACCATGCCACTACGCACGCTGCGGTCGAATCTGTCCATCATCCCGCAGTGACGGTCGGGTGGTGGAGTTCGATAGCCCTCGGGAGCTGGTGAAGAACACGAGCGGAGTTTTTTATGCGCTAGCGAAGGAAGGCGGCTGCTTAGCAATGCTGCAACGTTAGATGTTGCTGATGGCTAACGGCTTATTGTGTCTAACCAACTAGAATACTACAGTTGATTCTCTAGAGACGTGACTTGTACCTCGTAGCATGGTGTTCGACGCTTGAACTCTTCCGAGTCTTTGATGTACTCAGTCTTCGCGTCAGATGATCCGAAAGAAGATGCGCCGAGAGCCATAGCAGCCATGAGACCAGCTTGGCTTTCTGTATTGAAGGTGGACCAGCCAGTTTCAGAGCAATCTGCTAGCTTCTCGAGGCGAGTCTCGTTCCCGTATATGTGCACACTCAGTTTCTTTCGTTGTGAACCTCCAGGGTGAACGAAGTCGTCGAAGAACTCGAGCACATCAGCGAGTTGCAACGTACGCACCACTTCCGCCAAATTCATCTTGCGACCAAATTCGTACTGGTGATTCGCAATCTCGACGAGTAGAGCTTGCACCTCCTCCTCCTGGCTCTTGGGTTTTTCAATGTAGCCCTTGACGACGGACTGAATGTGCTTCTGCAATTGATCCAAGCGCATACTCGTCAAGGTATTGCGGAAATCACACCAGAACGAGTCAATTCGTTGCTCAATGAATTCCGGTGGGGCGACATTAGATTGCACCACAATCTTAAACGACTGCACGCCATTCCCACGGGAGGGGGTCGAATACACAGTGTATCCAAGCTGTTCTTTTGTGCGCAGCTGGTCGAAAAGCGGCTCGTCAACAATTTGACAGAACAAAGCCAACTTAGCGCGGTCCATGTAGTTTTCCGCGCCAATCTGGTAGATGCAGTTCACGGCGCAATTCGCGTTGTCTGGGTTGGGGTGAACATGTTTGTAGACGACGTGCACTCCACAGGAAAGCTTAACCTGTCGCCCAATCCAGTACTTCTTCGACGACGGCATGGATAGAGCTCGAGATGCGCGAACTTGATCCACGATGACCCCCGCAAGATCCATCGCTGCATACAAGTTTAAGTTGCCATACAGGAGGATGTCACAGAAGACTTGTCGAAACAGACGCTTCGAGTGTGCTATGACGTCACGAAATGAGCAGGTCCGGATCGCACTAACGATGTCGTCTACGCTCCAGCTTCGTTCATGCAGCAAGTTCGACTCTAGCTGGACTGCGTGGCGGTGCGCTTCCTCCAGGCGCATGTTCTCAAAGGATCGGCACTTGGCGTGCTTCACACGTTCAAATGCCTCGTCCCCAATGTGGCTTTCAAAGTTACCCATGACTTCCAGGATCCGCTGAACCAGTATGGGTAACTTCGAGCTGTACCCTCCAGTACTCAAGTAGATATTGCTTCCATTGAGACGCAATTTGTAGTTCATACCGGCCAATAGAGCGTCGTATGAATATTCATTCAGCTCATCTTTCAGACATGCAACAAAAAGCGCCGAAAGCGCGTAGTTGTACGGAGTAGGATTCACTTCCGGTGAGTGGAATGTCGCGACAGCAAATGTCCGGGGTTTCTTAAACTTCACATCAGGTTTGTACCATACGCGACAAAAATCGTCATCACGAATGAGTCGCGGGTGCTGGTGTTGGGTATCCACGGTGTTCTCGCCCACAATATTCAAGTCTGTCACCACGAAAGCATTCGGATACGGCAGACGTAGCGCACAATTATTTTCCGGATTTGCCATCTCTTCCATAAACTCCTGGGATAGCGGCATTTCTCGGTACTTCGTGCCGTACCATTTCTCTTCGGTCGTTGTACGCTCTTCGAATGTTTGGCACGCAACAAGCACTCTCAAATTCTCGGGATTCATTAGCTTTAGAAGCTCAAAAGCCTGCTCCCATTCGTAAGGGAAGTATAGAACTCCTTCTGAAATGATGTCACGCTTCGGGTAGATGTGCATGTTCGCGGCGACGACACTCGTGAAGTCAGCAGGAGGGTTCTTGCTCTGAAACATGTAGTGCGTCTTGGACATGATTTCCAACTCGTCAAACATCCACTTTTCCCACGAGGACGCTAGCATCAAGTTGATGTATTGGAACATGGCCTTCAGGACATCGTCAGCGTGTTCGATGCCGTCGTCCGTCACGTCGAAGCCCACTACAAAGAGTGAGAATTCGTCGTAATCTTCAACGATTCCTGCATAGACGCTGTTTGCCCACTTTCTCTTCTTGAGGTAGGAAAGTAATGAGCCTTGTCCTTCATGCCCGATGAGATGACTCAGCACCGACGCGTGCTGCTGGGGAAACCCTTTGCCACGCAACGAGGGCAACACCCACGACGCTTGGACAACCTTCCAGTCCATGACTGGGACTACTTCCAATCTTCTGGCCAACTGATCTACAGTGTAGGGCGGTTCTCCATCAAACGCGGGGCTTTCCCTCCCCGAGTTGGGAATTTCAGTAAAGAACTCAAGCACCCATTTGCTCAGTGTCTCGACGTCTTCCTTACCGTAGACAACGAGCTTCATGATACTGGCCGAGTAGAATTCCTGGTAGAATTTTGGGAGTGCCTCCCGCACATCGATCCCTTTCTCCACAGGCGTGACACTGAGCGTCTTCTTGTTGCCTACTCCAAACTTGTGGTATGGGTGTTGATGGTTGCCCAGGCCGCGTTCTAGCTGATTAATACGCCAGCTATCGTCCTGTAGGTAATTGGTACTCTCCGAGTCCACTGCATTCATTTCTCGCTCCGTGGCGCTGGCCGTGAAAAGCGGTGCAATGAAGAACTGCGCAAAACGATCCAGTGCCTCATGTAGATGCGCTGCCCCCACGTCGAAGTAGAAATTAGTGTCGCGTCCAGATGTGAAGGCATTGCTGCTACCACCGTGTGCGTTCAGAAACACGCTGTAGCTGTTCTCGTCTGGATACTTGGCCGTGCCCAGGAAGAGCATGTGCTCACAGAAATGCGCTAGGCCCGGGATATCATCGGGGTCCGAGTGGAATCCCACGCGCACGTCCATGGCGGCCGAAGCCGTCTCTGTACCCGGGTCGGACACCACCAACACATGCAGAGCATTCGGCAGCGTCAGACACTTGAACTGCCGCTCGTCCAGCGACGACACATCGATCCCATCCCGGGTCTGCACCACGCGCTGGGTCGTCATTAAAATTGACTGGCCGTTTTCGTTCTCGGCGTACCACAAAAAAACTTACACACTGCCAAACAAAGACGACATTAATTATTTAGATGTAAAACGAATTAAAATGAAAAGGGTAAATTGATAAGGGTTAATTGTACTGCTGGACCCTTTGGTTAACATCAACACGTTGTTTTGTTCTCACAGCGCTTGATTTGGCTCGATTTATTAGCCGATCCTTTTTATAAAATCGTATATAAAATGACCTCAGTTTATAAAAATTCGAACAGTGATAAACGACAAAAGCTTTGCAAAACAATAATACTTGTAATATCCAATAAATCGCCAGAGCGCTCATATATATATATATATTATATAGGAGCCCGTGTTAATTAATACAATGCAAAATTTAGTTCATCTTTTTTAATTATTGACGATCGCAGTGCTTTCAGATTTTTGCGCCTTGGCTCTGTCGCAGCGGGCGGCGCGGCCCTGAACTGAGGCTACAGTGTAGCCTCCACTGTGTAGTACTGTACACAGCACGGCACAGGTGGTGGGACAGCAGTGGCTGGCGGTGCAGTGCTGAGCGTTGGGCCGTGCGAGTTGCCCGGATCACGTTTTAAATCTCCATGTACGGGAGAGCTCTTTCTTCATACATTTATCTAAAAAGTACCGTAGCTGCCTTTCAAGCACCACCAAAAATGCGGTGCTATAAAATGTGAATATCCTGAATGTGTTTTCTTACTCTACTCGTACAATTCGGCCCTTGCTATTAAAAAACGAGAGAAACTATGAATAGCCTTGTGATACTTGACGCCTTCAGATGTTGTGCTACATGCAACACCTAGGTAAATTGGAAGGCGAAGCTTTAATAAATTGGTGTGTATTCCTGTCTTTCAAATTACAGGCGCCTTTTGATAAAGGAATGTGTCCCCCCTGAATAAGCGCAGCTTGTACTTCGTATACCCCTTCACATCGGATCAAATGGATTGCGGAAACATTTGATAAATCACAAGAGAGCTGATAATTCCCTATGCAAACTAATTATACCACACCTACGCTTATTGAGGGGGACTTCTGAAAACTGGGGCGAGTGTAGGCACTCCCATAACCAACATACGAGCCAATTCGAAACAAAATTTCTGTTGTTTATGATTTGTGTGATGTGAGATACAACTATTCCACATCCCACAACAACACAGGCTTCGAAAGGTGCCTACTGAATCGTGATACTTGGACGAAGAAATTGGCCCACCTCCGTTTGAAATAGACCAGCCACACGCTTTTCTGGGCTGCTTTCTAAGAAAATAGAGGGCTTTTACATGTAACCAGTATTACTTTTTATTAATACGGGGACAGGAGCGCTGTTAGGTAAAAAAAAAAACTGTACCCTGGTCTACTAATACTTGTACACTGGTACATGTTTAATATTAATAACATTTACACTCCTGGACAAAATGATACGGCCACATCGTCGAGTGCCCATACCTCAGCCATTTTTTATTATTTGACGGTGCGGTTTTCACACAAGTTGCAAAACATGCTTCAAAATAGCAAGGATGTGCTAACGCTCGCGTTTTTGCACTTTATAGGGAGGCTCACATACAAAAAAGAGATTTGTCAAGCTGGACACAGTTTACGGCCACCATCGGCCCAATACAAAATCCTTTATTAAAATAAAACCTGTGTTATTTTGGCAGACTAGAAATTTGTATGGGCTGAGTTTCTGTAGGTTATTAAATGGACACTAGGAAGCGAAAGCTCAAAGTAGCTGCGTGGGGGTGTTCACAAAACAATTATATGTAACGTGTCGCACTCCCACCTCTCTCTTGATCCTCTAACTATGG